>NC_057712.1:4378438-4456232 GCF_004010195.1 Chiloscyllium plagiosum | reverse complement strand
CACCAGCCGGTTTCAAAACAGTTTCTACCCGACTGTTGTTAGAATACTGAGTGGACTCCCTAACTTTTAGCATTTGCCTGTTCCTGTGTCTTTGTTTTGCCACTGTCTACCTATTATTTATTATCAATGCTATTTAACTCTGTGATCTGCCTGTATTGCTCGCAACACAAAGCTTTTCCCTGTGCCTTGGTACACGTGACAATAAATTCAATTCAATTCACATTTCCAAGCTTTATGTCATCTGCAAACTTAAGTTTTCCTTTGCAACAATCACTTGCTCTTCTAACTGCCAGAATAACATTAAATACTAATCATGGTCAATTAATCTCAATTATGATCACATATAGCAGACCTTCAAAATGGCAGGTATAAGGTAACTTTGGATGGGCAAAGGTTGTTTGCCGTAGAGTAGGAGAGGCTGAGAACTGACTTAATTGAAGTGTACAAAATAATGAAGGACTTGGATAGAGTGGACCAGGAAGAATTGGTTTCCTTAGGAGAGAAATCAATTACCAGGATGTACTGGTTTAAGGTGACCCATAGGAGGATTAGAGGGCATATGAGGAAAACCCTTACATACCCAGAGTGGTGGTGAGGGGGGTTGGTGTTTAGAAATAGCTATTCACTTGGGTGGTTGAGGCAGGAACTTACAATTGAGTAAACTGAGCCTGAATCTGCAGCTGAGCTGCTGTAACCTGCAGGGTTATCGACCAGGTACTGAGGAGTTCGGTTTGAAGGACTGGCTGATCATTTCAGCTAAATCAGGTACAATAGGCTGATTGGCCCTCTTGCTGTGCTGTAAACATTCAGCTGTTCTTTAGAATCTGGGGTCAGTTACTGTGTTGATTTTCGCCTTTTAGGTGGCCCAGTGACAGAGTGAATATACATGCACCAAGTTATTTATTACAAACAGATGACCCAATCATAGAATCCCTACAGTGTGGACAAAGGCCCTTCAGGCAACAACTTCACATGAGGCTCTGAAGAGTACCCCACCCAGACCCACCCCTCACCCTTTACTTACCCCTGACTAATACACCTAACCTACACATCCCTGAAAACTATGGAGCAATTTAGCATGGCCAATTCACCTAACCTGTACATCTTTGGATTGTGGGAGGAGACCCTCTCAGACACTGGAAGAATGTGCAAACTCCCCACAGACAACCGGGTCCCTGGCACTGTGAGGCAGCAGTGCTGAACATTGAGTCACCGTGCTGCCCCTATGCCAACCCAATGCGTCTCACCAGCTCTGAACCAGTTGAACTTACCATCTGAGAAAATGGTGGATCTGGGAGATTGAGTTACTGATTGTTAGCAAAAGCATGGGCCCATATTCTTCTGGACAGCTCAGAGCATTGCACCTTTTTCTCCTCATCGCACAAGAAAGCACTTGTCACCTGTACTTAGATTTTCTCCTGTCCTACCAGCTGTCACTGAATGGAGCATACATGCAGTTACTCCGCCCAGCAGGTTGGTAATGTAGCATTCAAGCTTGAGTTACATTATGAGGTTGTGTTTTGCATGAATTTGTCAGACTCTTCCCTAATTCAAGCTGTGCTTTGGAAAATGGCAGAATACTGTTGGGCAGGAATGAAAAGGGAAAGTCCACCATCATGGAGGCACAATGCCTCAATGGTTAGCACTGCTGCTTCACAGTGTCAGGCACCCGATTCAATCCCTGTGTGGAATTTGCATATTCTTCATTGTGTCTGCGTGGATATCCTCCCACAGTCCAAAGATGTGCAGGCTAGGTGGATTGGTCTAAAGTATGCAGGGATTTACAGGCTAGATGGACTAGCCATGGGAAACACAGTGTTACAGGGACTTGATGAGATGCTCTTCGGAGGGTTGGAGTGGACTTGACAAGCTGAATGGCCTGTTTCCAGACTGTAGGAATTCTATGATTACAAATTTAATTCTGCAATATAGCTGATTAAAATCCACCAGTCTTTAATCAAATGAAACCCTCAATATTATTTCTGTTGTACCTTTTGGGCAAATATGTTCAGGGGCAGAAAGGAACAAGGACTAATGATGGATTGTGATCACTCAGAAAAGGTGAAATTATAGGAGAAGTCATTGCTGACCATGGCCTGGCTACTTTACCCCGTGGAACATAGGAACAGGAGTAGGCCATTCTGTCCTTCAAGCCAATCCCACCATTCAATGAGCTCATGGCTGATGTGTGGCCCAGCTCTGCCTACCTGCCTTTGGCCCATATCCCTTAATAATACAATCCGGGCTCAACCAGAATTTGAGCCTGGAACATCTTACACACCAGTCCGCTACAAACCCCAAAGCAAAGAGGCATGCTGCTAGACCACTGAACTGGAGATCATGTAACACTTTCAACTTAACAGAGAGATGGCAAATTCTTTGCTCACTTAATGCCTTAATTTATAAATGATTATAATTTGGTTTGACAGTGTATAATCAGAACTGCCTAGATATGTCAACATTTTATACACACCCCAGCTCGATGTAATTAGTATACCAAGGTGAATTCAATTGACATAACGTCAAATATTTAGAGTCATGTTTGAACACAGACCATGATTTAGCTTGCAACAGTCATTTTTAGTTATGGAATTCATTGCCAGTCTGATATGTGACAGATCCATGCTTGATGTTATAATTGTTCTTACAATTTAAACATTTCATTATGAACGTTTAGGTTACTTTTTCTCCCCAAAGGTCCACATATCAAGCTTCAATTCCAATTGTTCTTTCAATAATATGTAATTGTCAACAATCATCATCCTGGTTATCTGTATTTTATCAAATTAATACAATTGATTGCATCACATTCAATGTAAATAGAAATCAAATAATTTCTCTAAATGTGTCTCATTTTCATGTTGATCACGCAGCAGAATACATTAAAGAACACATCTTGCTAACATGCATTGTGTTTTTGGAAATGAAAGGGTTAATAAATAATTCTGACTAACCTTTAAATAAAAATGCCCATTGAATTTGTACAAAGTATTTAAATATTTGAATTTAAAACGAACAAAGAATTTTGCTGGGCCTTATCACTGTGTGATAATTGGATGCACACTGAAGCTAGATGTTTGTAAAATAAATTCTCCTGTGGGATCTGTTTATAAAAAGAGTATTTATTACATTTCCTCCCTTAGAAGAATGATTTACATTTAGGCAACATGAAAAGCAGCTCGTGCTGTCTCTCAGTAAGAAGAGACCAAGTTTAGGATGAATTGCGAGGACCTATTCCCCTCTCATGTTGACTGTTTTATGTCAAAAATTTGGTGTTGAATTAATTTGTTCAAATTCAGTGACATTAGTGCTGTAAAATCAGAAGCATGTTTAGTGGCAGCCCTGCTGAATATTTATGACTTCCATGAACTGAGTTGTGACATCTTCCTTCCCATTTCTGGATTCTGATACTGGCACTCACAGACATGTCAAAAGACTCAGCATTAACTGGCTTCCAGCCTTTGATGTACATTTCCAGGACTGAATCTTTGATCTCCAGTGGATGTCTGGACTCTTTTCCAGAAATAAAGATACTGCTGCCCATTCAACTCATTAGTGGGCATGCAGAGTAAGATCCAACAGAAATGTCACCTTAGCAATTTCTGGTGGGAAATCTGTAGTAAATCTTCAAGTGCTGCTTTGCAGACATTAACTCATGTCCTTTAGGGAAGGAAACTGCTATCTTTACCTGGTCTGACCTATACATGACTCCAGACCCAGGGTAATGTGGTTGATTTTTAACTACCCTCTGGGAAATTAGGGATGACCAATAAATACTGACCTAGCCAGTCACACCCATGTGACATGAAGGAATAAAAACATCTCACAGAGGTGATCCAGCAAAGGGCCAACTTTAACAGGGATTTTTATGTTGAGGGTAACATTCCATTCAGTGTGAAATTCCCATTAATGATTGCTTTTGTGTAAATGTTAACCCCTTCACAAGTCAACATCAGGGACTCCTCCCAGTAAGCTTTTTAAAGTAATGAAGACAGGTGCTAATTCTAAGTAAAATAAAACAAAAATCTCCAAATGCTGGAGACTGGAACAAAACCAACATTGCTGGAGAAATTCAGCAGGTCTGGCAGCATCTGTGAAGGGAAAACACAGTTAATGTTTTGAATCCAGTTGTTCAGATAGATCTAGGAAAAGGCATTAATTGTGCTAATGACATTGTTGGGCGGGGGGGGTTTGGTGGTGGAGGGATAGGTGGAGAACAAGCTCAGAGACATAGAGAAGAAGATTAGGCAGACAGAGAGATAATTCTCAGTTGACCTGTACGTTGGTTTTAATGCTAACAGCCATTGGGTTTCTGCCCCATTCCTGTGCAGTCCAAGTTCCACTGGTGACTAAATCCCTTCATATCCACTGACAGCTGACTTGCTAGGACTCGCTGACACCTGTCCTAATTTTGAAGCATCCTTTTTAGAAATGACATCATCGATACCTGTTCTGTATTGTGGTCAGATTTTGATATGTTGGAAGAGTGTCCCTTTAAGAGGTGAGTCACAATGGTAAGTCATTAATCAGGTTCGTATGTTTCTCCCGATTTGTTGAAAGTCCTTACAGCGCTTGTCCCTTCAGAATTACGTCCACCTTTGTTGGGTTGCAGCAAGCAATGAGTTTGTACATTCTTCAGTTCTGACTGGAGCCTAGTAACTGCCCAATACAGAATAATAACGATGAGGGAGAATCAGTCTCCATGTGCGAGAGAGAGAGAGGAGAGCAAAGGATTGTTATTCACTAACTTTAAATGGGAGGAAATCTGGAGGCCCCAGGCAGTTGAGTCCACCATGCAAGGAGACTCAGGGACAGGAAAGGAAGAAAAAAACCTATATTCAGCATTAGAAATTAGATTTGGATTTAATTAATATCGTCACTTGTACCTAGGAATGGTGAAAGAGTATAATGTCACCATGATCCAGCACCAGACATTTGGTTCGGGGGTTGGGGAGCCTAAAGAGACAATATTAAATTTAAGAAAGCTATTAATGAAAAATGTTCCAGGTTGTATACCTCAAATTATTAACAAAATAGGTGGGTCTAGTCCAAGGCACAGACAGACATTTCTGTAGCCAACAGCTAGAAATCAGAATGGTGTGTTGCTTCCTTCGTGCCAGGATCAAGGTTGTCTCAGAGAGGGTGCAGAATGTTCTCAAAAGGGAGAGGGACCAGCAGGAGTCATTGTACATATTGTAACTAACAACATAGGAAGGGAAAAGGTTGAGATTCTGAAAGGAGAATATAGAGAGTTAGGCAGGAATTTAAAAAGGAGGTCGTCAAGAGTGATAATATCTGGATTACTCCTGGTGCTACAAGCTAGTGAGGGCAGGAATAGGAGGATAGAGCAGATGAATGCATGGCTGAGGAGCTGGTGTATGGGAGAAGGATTAACATTTTTGGATCATTGGAATCACTTCTGTGGTAGAAGTGTGGACTTTGCACATTTTCCTCATGTCGGCATGGGTTTCCTCTAGGTGCTCTGGTTTCCTCCCACACTCACAAAGATGTGCAGGTCAGATGAGTTGGCCATGCTAAATTGCCCATAGTGCTTGGTGCATTGGACAGAGGGAAATGGGTCTGGCTGGGTTACTCTTCGGAGGCTCAGTGTGGACTGGTTGGGCCAAATGCCCTGTTTCCACACTGTAGGGAATCTAATCTCTTCTAAACCTAGGGCCAAGGTGAACTGGAATGTCTGAGCTCTGGAGTGCCTAAGTGACAGTGAGATATGCTCACTCACAGTCCACATTCCATTTCCAAGACTGATCTTTGCATGGAGGATTGTTCAAAGGTTTCAAAGGGGTTGCCAAATTTAGAATTAATTTGCCTTAATACTTCACAAGACCCAGGAAAGTTTTTAAGTGGGACTCATGTGTAGGCCTAGGAGCCTCCATTTTCTTTGGTGTCTTGTGTCGCCCCTTACTGCTGCTGATGTGCCCTAAATATTCAAGTGAGTGCTGGAAAAAGTCATGCTTTTCTTCTTTCACTCCTGACCAATGTGCATGGTGCCATTTTAGAGTCTTCTCCAGATTCCTCTGGTACTGTTCTCTGTGGAGTCAGAGATGAATATACCATTGAGGTAGCATTGCACCTCTTTTCGTCCAAATAGGATATGGCCTGTCGATCTCTGGAATGAGGTAATCCCAAACGGGAGCCTTTTACAGTGAAACACGCCCTGATGAGTCACTATAGTCAGTGGGTGTTGGAATTCAACAGCCACCCCCATCTGCTGATAGACCTGAGACCTTTGTGAATCTTTGGTCCCCTGCCAGGCCACTGATCAGATCTTTGATCCAGGGCAATGGGTATGTGTCTGCACAGTGCGTTGGATTAACAGTAATTCTGAAGTTACTGCAGGTTCAGTTTGATCTATCATGTTTTAAATTAGGTAATAACAGAGTTGCCCAATCACTGTTCATTACTCATTTGAATACGTCAGTGTCTATCAGCCTCATTAATTCTGCCTGACAGATGGAGCATAGAACAGTGCATGCCCTCAGACTTTCAGGTTGACGGTCTGGTTTCAATTTGAGTTTAACGTGGACTCCCTTTATTCCTCCAAGGATGGGCGAAGAGACACTATGGCACTTATTTAAGATGTCTCATTGGCTTGTTTTACAATCCACCAACTTGTTCACAGCCCACTAGTTTAATTTTAGTTTCTGTAGTCACAAATGCCCAGATAGGTCGGGGTAATTTCCTTCTACCTTATGGAGAGGGGGAGCTCAGCAGCCAAGTTTCCCAGTTGCACCATTTCCATTTCCCATCCATTTACCCCCTGCTCCATGTAAAGTCTGAAAGGAGCTCAAGTGACAGGTCTCTCAGCTTTTGGCTGTAAATTGTTTCATGAATAAGTGAGACCAGCTGCCTCAGTGTAACCTCCATTTTGATGTGTTGTCAATTTAGCAAGGAACAAGTGAAGATCTATGTGATTTGCCCTGGACTGCACAGCTGGAGAAAGAAGCCCTCAGCATCATTTCGTTATGAGGAAATGTTACCACCAATTCTCCAGCTGCCACTCATGGTTCATTATTCTCCCACATCCATCTTCAGCACCGACACTGATACTCCCTCAACAGCAGTGAGGCAGCTTCGGGAATGGGGGCTCTATTCCCCTCAGTGCAAACATACGATGTAAACTACAGGCAGTTGGAGTGACACACAAGCACAAGGCATTGTCCAAGCTGGCCCTTGCTCTCGAGTGAATGGCAATGGATTGAGGATTCTCCCTGTTCTAACATGTGCCAATGATGGTGGCACAAATGTAGGATGATGCCAGTTTTAAGCAAAATGGCCATCTGGAAACCATATATGTCCTGGAAGTGGGAATTATTGATTTTGAACTGCTGCCTACTGTGAGGAAGAAGATGATCAGCTTCTAAGAGTACAGTCCAAGGTGCTGGTGCAGTCACACCAGACCCATCCAGAGGTGGTGAGGATGAAGGAGCTCACCAGGAGCTATTTTTATCGTTGAATATAGATGCCCAGACTAAAGAAAAAAAATCAGAAACGCACCGTCATTGTCGCCGTGACACTCCTAGGAATGGTCCAAGATGCCATAGTAATATGTCCATATTGATTTTACTGACCTTATTGAGATTCAGATGCTACTGGTGCTGGTTTTTAGAGTGGCCCAAGGTGGCCAGAATGAATTCCACTTCTACAGACCTGACCATTAAGAAACTGGATGAAATGTTGAGATATGGGCAGCATGGTGGCTCAGTGGTTAGCATTGCTGCCTCACAGCACCAGAGCCGGTTGTCGCTGCCAATGGAGCTCGATTCCTTGTGCAGGAATTTACCGACTGCATGCAATGTCATGGCATTTGGCACATTAAGTCCCATCATCCCTTGACCAACAGTCTTACAGAAAGATTTTTGCAGTCATTTTAGCACTCTTTGAAAGTGTTAAAGGGAGAAAGGGTCACCACTTCATTGAATCAACAGCTCACTGGTATGTACCGAGACAGCCTCATGCCACTACCATGAACTTGCTGATAAATGTGCTTTCTAAAAGGAAGCAATAAACCACCTTTGATCTGTTGCTGCCTGCAGATATGTACAAGATTGTCGAAAAGAGTCAATGAGCCTAGATGTCACAAAGAGAAACAGACTCCTTTGTTCTCTTTTTGACTGGGTGGCTGAGAACTAGCCTGGGCCTACAGTAGGACGGACACGTGGGTATTAGCCACAGCTCCTAAAGCCTACACAGTCCAGACCTGGGAGGTGATGGTGTGGTGAGGGCAAGCTCACCAGCTGTTAGTGGCACACCACCAAGAACTCGAAACACCCATCAGCACACAGCCTCAAGAAGGAGCTTCTGCCTTACCTCCTGAAGGCTGAATACAATCACCAGAGCAACCCACCGTAGCCAGTGTGGACAGCAGCCTCTGCAGAAGGGACTGTCTGTGCATCACCTAGGGATAATCTGAGGGTCCCCGTATTCCTGAGATGAATCCTGAACCAGAAGCAAAAAGTCAGTCAGTGCAAAACAGGCGCTAGCCAAATATACTCTGTTATTAAACACAGCCTCGTATTTATTGTAGCTAATGGAACTGTGTATTGTGTCCTTGTAAACAGTGTTACCACTTATACATACATTGTCTTGGAACTATGTAAATACTGGAGTTATTTGTTGAAGGGAAAGTTTGAAAGTAAAGCAGATATCTGTAACGCATTATAGTTGCTGTATGTTGTGTTGGAACAATGTCCCTTGAAACAGCGAGTCACGTGAGCATATTATCAGCCAGGTTTGGACACTTGGTCAGACGTGTTTGGAATTCTCCCAGAGTGCACAGCTTTGGAGGCAAGTCACTCCCTGTTGGATTGCAGCAAATAATGAGTTTGTGTTTTCTTCAGGTCTGAATGGAGCCTAGTAATTCCCCAATATGAACACTACTGGAGTTTGCACATTCTCCCCGTCTCTGCATTGGTTTTCTTCGGGTGCTTCGGTTTCCTCCCACAATCCAAAGATGTGCAGGTTAGGTTCATTGGCCATGCTAAATTGTCCACAGTGTTCAGGGATGTGTAGGTTCGGTGCATTAGTCATGGGGTAAATGTAGATTAAAGGGGTAGAGGAATGGGACTGGGTGGGCTACTCTTCGTAGAGTCGGTATGGATCTTTTGGGCCACACTGTGGGGATTAATTGGATATCCCACCAGGACCAAACCAACAGGGAACACCATCAGGACCAGAAGAAGTGCATGAAGTTAGGCTTTAAAGTTTTTAAAATGTGTCTTATGCGATCAGAAAGAGGAGTGCTGTCCATCCAAGTCTCTCAAAAAGTTTCCCACTCTCAGCACTCCACCAACTGAGAACACCCAAACAGGATGGTTGGGCAGCCAATCCCACAGGGTTATCTGCTTAGTAATGTAAATCATGAAGTCATGAAGCAGAGTGGTGCGCAATTTAGTTTCTGAGATGCTCAGGTCACTTGACCCAAAACGTTAACTCTGTTTTCTGTCTCCAGAGGTACTGCCAAACCTGCTGAGTTTCTCCAACGGTTTCTGTTTCTGTTTCTGTTTCACATTTCCAGCATATGCCTGATCAAGATTTATTGCTTGTATCAACACACAAACAGCACTTGGAACCAGGGAAGAAAGAACATGGGAAATATGTAAGGACATAAGGAAGCAATGTTAAGGTTTGAAGTTAAACAATCCTCAAGTGGAACTAGAAGTATAAAGCTATTAAGCAATTTATGCACAATATGAATCTGTCAGTCATTTTTGCAAACATTAATATTAGAACACAACATAGCTTTGCAGATGTATATGTGTTAATGTAATCTATTAGCATTATTATTGATTTCGGAACAAAATTGCATTACACATGCCAGTGACGTACAGACAAGTTTCTTCAGAATAAGATCAATTTTGTTGATTGTCCCCTATTCACAATGTTAACTTATGTTGATTTGTTAGAAGAAGGATGATGTACAATTTCATGAATATTATGCAATATAAGTACGCAGGCATAAAAAAAAAGTCAATGGAAAGTTTTGTGTAACTTTTACCAGATTTGTGGGGCCAACAGCATGGACATATGAACAGATTGAGACAGAAGAGAAAGTTTTCCAAGTCACAAAGCAAGTGATACAAGAGGAATAACAAACTGATAGAGGTAGAACCTGCTCTCTCCACATTAAGGCGTAGGGCATAGTGACTGCCTTTGTCACAAAGCAGCACAACACACCAAGTTATCAATTACAAACATTTCAATATTTAAAAATATGGAAAGGTCAAAGAAAGCTCTGGATAGTGCAAAAGGCCAGTGAGGAGGTGATGAAAACAATGAAGGGCAAGGAGAGATTGGAGAATAAAGGAAATTGGAAAGTGAACTGTATAAGACTGTATAAGAACTGTATAAGACTGTATAAGAACTGTATAAGAAAGTGAACTGTATAAGTGAACTGTATAACTGAAAGAGGTAACTTGTGTCACAGATAAGTTCATTCTTCAGGATAGAAAGGATTATTTCTGGCAACAGTTATCCAGCTTGTTACCAGTTTGTTGAAGTCCAGTCATTCTAGGGTTTAGTTCTACGTAACTAACAGCAATGTGCTATTTACTCTTACACTTGAGTCCAGCCTGAGTTGCACAAGAGACTATCATTTAACTCAAATGTAACGTAACTGGCTATTAAGTACCATGTAATAAATCTCTTCTGTTTAATAAGACTACGTAGCGATTCTGCCAAGCCTTTTATTGTGGGCATTTCACCACATAGTACCAATATTTCAGACTTGTATCAATAAGAAGAGTTTGAAGCAATGAATCTACCAAAGGCATCCCCAACGGCTCCAATAGACATGACCATGATATACACCATACTGACAATGGTGGATTTTGTTACAAGTGAAGGAGCAATATATGCAAAGCAAAGTATCATTCTGTCAGGGTGCTTTTGGTCAGAAAACTTACAATTTTATTAATAAGAATAGGATAATTAAACGCATGAATAGTGTAAAGAAGTCTTTTGACTTTTGAACTCACATAATGGGATGGATAGATATATAATATCTGACATAGATATGTATTAGTCCATGCCATGCAGTCTATGAACTAAAAGATGTTAACATCCATCGGGGACAATTTGGTTATACCAAGATCTTTCCCCTGGGAGGTGACTATAGTCCAATTAGTTAAACACATTTGTCTAACAGAATGATTTCCAGAAAATGGAATTCGGGCTGAGATTGCTTCATAATGCTGTATTGATAGCACAGGCTTGATCAACAAAGACATGTGCTGTAACTTGTGAGCTTAATTCAAACTAACAGCTCATACAGACGTATATGTGCCGAGCACTGAGGAATAACTAATTGAAAGGACCCTTTTTATGCTGAAAGGTGGTTTTGGCAAAATTACAGTGGGATGATTGGAATGCTAGCATTCGGCCTCAGATGTGATTAACCATCTAGGAATGTGTATTCCAATGTTTAGTGGAACAATATTTTGTAATTAATAATCATTCATTTATAATAACAGGGGAATTAAAGAACCTTTCTTTAACCATATACACAAAATAAATTATATCATCATCTTGATAGACTCAGCTTCACTCATAAAGCAGAGACATATAATGTCAAAGTAAATAGGATGACAGGCAAATTTGAGAAAGATATTTTGTGGGGATACTTCAATGGTCCTGAATGTTCCCATCTCTCTATATGTCAGAATCCTCTCAAGTCTGACAAGTGAGAATATCTCTCTTTCTAAATGGCTTCTTAGTTAGGGGAGAAGGTTGAGCAAGCTTTTTTTCTGATATGTCTAAAGGTGTTACTAAGCAGGCAGCAGCAACTTATACATTAATACTAAACTCCAGGTGGTGTGGTTTAGTTGTCTGCAAATTAAAAGAATACCATCTGTAACTTAACCAGTGATTTTTGTAACATAAGAACATAACAAGATTGTAATGAAATTGTCAGAACACAACTTACCCAACAATTGGTGTTACAAATGTTAGTATTTTGATTGTTGATAATTTTCGTAGATTGTTTCATTGAGTCACATTTTTAAGTGATTTACAGACTGATTTTCTTTCTAGATGTCATAAAAGTATTGTATTAAAGACTGAACAATGTATTTCTAGTATTACACAAAGTGGTTGCTTGGTGTATCAAGAGCCTACAGGAAGAAGGTTAGGTTGTGGTCAGACAATGACCAGAACATTTGTTCAGACCTTGCCTAGAATTTTACGCAGAAATCAAGCAAACTGCACCTACACACACAGAACCCTGAAAAAAGGACCAGCACAAACTGCACCTACACACACAGAACCCTGAACAGAAGACCAGCACGAATGTGGTTCCCCTCAGCAAATATAATGCAGGCTGTTGTGATTATCCCCAACCGGGATGGGGGGTGGGGTCCTCTGGGGAGGTTTGGGGGGTCGGAGGTGGTGGGGAGTGGGCTTAAAGAGTACGTTGAAGCTGAAAGCACGTGCCCATGGAAAAGTCAACTCACTGCAGGCCTGGGCTGACTGAAGACTGTAAGAATAGGATATGCAGGAGGCTTTTGGCTGCAGTCAAAAAATACGCTTGGTCAGGGATGAAATGTCTGATCTTATCTGTCTCTCAAGAATCAAAGCATCTTGTGAGTGTATATTAGCAGATATTTGTAGCAGCATCTTTACACTGATATCGATTGATAAACTATGGGATTAAGATAATAAAAGTGCTGATTGGAATGAACACAAATGTACATAGAGTGATTAAAATTCAGAGTGGAACTTCAAACGACAAGGGGTTAGGTGGTGCACCCGGGCAAGAGGATTTCCTCCAATGAATTTAGTGAATCCATAATTATTTCTCTCTCTATGATAATTATTTAACATGTTAGTATTTTAATAACAGAAAGATAATGCAGATTTAAGATCATTACATTCTGAATAAATTTACAGCCTAACTTTTCCAAGGAAAAGTTGGTGGTGAGTAACTTTGTTCAGGACAGCAAGCAATGCCCACTGATCTGATGAAGAGTCATAGAGACATGAAACAGTAGCTTGATTTCTCTCGATGGATGCTGCCTGAATTGTGATCTCCAACATTTTTTTGTCTTCAGCCATCAATGTGGAGCTGGAATACTGACCCGTTGTTGTGGCAGGGTAGGATCAGACAGTGTTTGTAATGTGTGCTTGGGTGGTTGGAACATTTGTTCACTGTTTTGAGATGCAGCACGCCATTTACATCCTTTCCTACATTCGATGTGTTTCATGTAGTTATTGATTATTTTCTTTGCTTGGGCTGGTCCTGTCTTTGCTGTTTTCAGACCTTCGTTGGTTTAACTGAAGTTTCAAGTAAGTGGCAACTTTGTAATTTAATTACGGATATTTTTGTGGCAAGATCAGATGAACCAACAAAAGAAAATATGGCTTTCTTCAGCATTAGTGCTAATCCTTCAAGTCTGTTGGAGCCTTGTCACTGGACATTTGTTAAGCTGCCTATCTTATTAAATTTACAAAAACAGCTGGATAAAATAAAATCTGTTATCTTTAAATCATAATTTGTACATGTTCTAAGGAGACAATACAAATTAGAACGAATCATTTAACCACCAGAGAGTATAGAATTTATGGTATTTCCCCTGTGTAAAAGGTAGCAATCTATTCATCTATTCACATAAAGCACAGGTGCAAATGTATAAAGTGCAAAGCATTGACATATCAGTCAAGTAATATTTAAAGAGAAATGAATTGTCGAGAACATCTAAGGTTTCTCCACAAAATATCTACTTTTCCGTAGTCCCTCTTTCTATATTATCTAATTTTGCTATATTTCTTAATTCTCTTTCTCCCCAGAGAAACATCACATGCTCAATGTTTGAATCTTCAAGAAATCAAAGTAGATTGAGTACATTGATAAAGGCAAATGTTCTCATTGGCTATGTGAGTTTGCAAATTTTGATTGGGAGCAAGCTTTAGGACTTGTTTTTAACGATTTCTGTCTGTAATTTTCTACTCATAGAACCATAGAATTCCTATGGTAAGGAAGCAGGCCATTTGGCCCATCAAGTGCACGCTGACCCTCTGAAGAACATCCCATGCCGACCCACCTTACCCCTGTAACCCTATATTTCCCATGGCTAATCCACCTAACCTACACATCATTGGACTATGGGAGGAAACCCACACAAACACAGGGAGAACCTGCATACTCCACACAGACGGTCATCTTAGGCTGAAATTGAACCTGGATCCTGGAACCTGCTGTGAGGCAGCAATCCTAACCATTGAGTTACCATACCATCACCATCTCTACTACTTCATCACTGACTGCTTTAATTTGATACAACTGACTGGGTGGCTTGCTAAGCTACAATGGTGTGTAGTTAAGTCTGGTGTCACAGATGAAAGGGGAATGATAGTGGATTAGAATCATGATTACTTTTCCTTTTTTAATCATGAGATAGTGAAGTATTATTTGATTTATTCCTTTCCTCTCCTTTCCTGCCTTTTACTGAATTAGGCTGGAGGGGTTCCCCAAGTCGTAATTTTCTAAACAAATCAAAGAAAGAGCTAATTGATGAAATATTCCATGTGTGGGGAAATTACTTCACTGCTATGTCCACACATGCAATGCACTGAGGAAAATAAAGAAGACTGGACAAAAGAGGTGATGGGTTCCAGATGATAAGTTTTAGTAAAATCCAAAGGTATTAAAAGATCAGCTCCCATGAGTTACAATGTCCTGGAACTCAGTTTCCATTAATAAATTTTTTGGTGAGATGGGCCCAGGAATATTCTTTCTACTGGACCACATGAAGACCCATTTTCATCCAAAACCTTAGACACCGAAATTGGGGAACCAAGGCTGTTAACTCAACTTGAAGTTTTACTCTCCTTCTGGATGTTAAACCGGCATAGACTAGGATGAAATTTTCCCAGCTTTGGAATGACATGGGCAATGATGAAAGAGGTGGGAAAATATGGAAATAAATGGAAAATGAGATCCTTTACTTTGTTGAAAGTCCTTGATACTGGACTAGAGTCACACATAAAACAGACTGGTTAATTACGCCATGTTTTCTCCCCCATTGGAAACCCATTGGATTTTAGTGACAACCTGATGGATTCAGAGTCACCGCGACTTGCAGCAAAGTTTTGTTTCCAATTTCTTTTTCTAAAATCAATTTCCGAAACTGCCTCATTATAAATTTGGATTCACTTTTTTCTTTTTAATCCAACTCTGTGAATTATCAGTGCAGTAATATAACAACAGCACAGTTGACCCCACAAGTCTGTAGGCAATTGTGCACTGGCCACCATGTGATGCCTTCTTTGTCTGCTGAAGTTGAGATAATGCTGCATGAAATGCTGCTGGAGAGGGTTACTTTCAACCCATTTCATGACAGTGAAAGATGATGAACACTGCTGTGAAC
Source organism: Chiloscyllium plagiosum (assembly GCF_004010195.1). Classification (NCBI taxonomy): domain Eukaryota; kingdom Metazoa; phylum Chordata; class Chondrichthyes; order Orectolobiformes; family Hemiscylliidae; genus Chiloscyllium; species Chiloscyllium plagiosum. The sequence goes on along the minus strand of NC_057712.1, from coordinate 4,440,852 downwards.
CTGCAATACAATGCGTCCAGGTTTCAGGGCACATCACAGCACAATCATAAACTCTCTGCTGAACTGTGGTACAGGTCTCCCTGCAGTCAATGACACAATTTATCAGCTGTCAAATGAGATACCAAGGGCAGAATTTTTCCCAGTGTTTGAGCAATGTGGACAATAGTGAGAAAGTTGAGAAAATACAGCCAGAATGAAAACTTAGATTCTTGATGTCAACAAACAAAGAAGTCTATTTTTTGTCTAAATATTTTAACAGTCAATGAGAATCTCAGCAATAATCAGTGAGGTCCATGCTTGCTTGCATTACCATCTTATTATTAGTTAATCTGATTTAGATTTCAACATTTAGGTTACTATCCTCCCAGGAATTGGTGAAACATCAGCCAGTGTCAGTTCCTCACTGGAAAATCAGAGTAATTACCTGCCAACTACAGCTGACTGGTATCTTCTCCGAGACTTCAGGTTGGACAGCATTGTCCAATATCTCAGGGCAGAGACCACCCTCCATCCATAGAGATTGACTTTGACAAAGCATCACATCATCAAGGGACATTTTGGACTTAATTAAAATCCAGGTGAACACTTCAATGCTACACCAACTCCATTACCACATACTATAACACTTCTGCTCAGCTGTTTTTCATATACAGACAGACCCTCATCGTATTCATTGGAACAGCAGGCTCTTGGAGTTCTTAGCTTGCTTTTGTGGGCACTCGCTCATTTTGTGCTCACTTGGACACTCTCAGTCCTGCTTGGCCTGTTTGGCCAGTTGATAGTTTCAGGCTGCAGCAGCTCTGACTGTCCTGCCTTGTCATTTAGTGTAGAGAAAAAGCCAGGCAGCTTGGCACAGCTGTCAGCACTGAGGGCATTCAAGAGGATGGCTGGATATGTTGTATGGCACTATGGAATGTCAGTGTCATACTTACACTAACTGCCAGCAGCTAACAAGGGAGACACCCTGCAAGTGCTTCAATCAAATACTGACCATATCTGAAAGTATGTGGGGAGTAGTCCTCAATTCAGTCAATAGGAATTAAAAACAGTCCTGGGGACAATCCAACCTCATTGGGGATTGGCCACAGCCAGTCAGACACACTGTGTGGCCCAGTACCTGGAATCCATGCCCTTCCAGCCTGATGAGTTAAATTTAGATTTTTAGATTTAAATATTAGCTTTTATTGTCACATGTACTCAAGTACAGGAATACTGTGAAAATATATAATGTCTCTACACAAAACACCATCTTAGGTGCCAAGGTACCTAGGTACAAAAAGCTTAGGTACAAAGTCGTAAGCAAAACAAAGTTAAAATGTTATGCACTATTTCATAGAATAAGTCGAAAAATAAAGAAATAATGTAATCGTTAATATTAAAGTCTTTCGTAGTTTAAACTACAAAAAAAAGGAATAAGTTAAAACTACAACAGTCATGATGAGACCTCTGCTTATTCTGTTCTCCTGATGACCTCAGCTGCCTGTTCTCAGCATCACTGTCACAGGTACGACCACGCTGCTGAAACTGCTGCATCTCCGATCCCCCTCCCTGGTGTCTCAGGAACATACCTGGACACGATCCAATCATATACTGAACTAAGACACCATCACGGGCCACCGAGAGACCAGCCAAGACACCATCATGAACTGCAGAGAGACCAGGCTGACCATTGGGTAACGGTCAAGTCTAAACATTCCAAAGATTTTTGGTAGGTCACTTGAGGAGCTGCAAAGAAATTAGTCAAGGGACTGGTCCGTTCCACAGGCAGAGTTATATTTCCAAGTCAGTCTGAATGTGGTTGACAGTCTGTTCTGAAAGCCTGGGCAGTAAGTGTCAATGCGGTCATCAGGGGACAGTACTGTGTTGAGAAAGTGGGAAACTCAAGCATGGGCATTGGAGCCAACAGGCTGGAATGCAGAGGGGACAGTCTGTATAAAAGGAGGAATCTCTAGATATGAGGCTGGGAGGTGACATACCATGATGTCAGGAGGGTACTGTAGCAAGTGTCTTTGAACGCACCATCCCTCTGGCTTCAATGAGTGGAAATTGGATAATGATGTTGCACACAGGTATGTGGTTAGGACTGGGACTCAAGGAGGAACTGAAATTATGATATGAAAACATTAGGTGGGGAGACTCAAACCTGATGATGAGTTTGATAGTGACTGCAATACTAAAAGGAATACACAAGTTGGAGGATGGGCCTAGAATAACAGGCAGAACCTACAACTCACTGTACTGAGTGTGATCTGGAAAGCCTTCCATTTTCAACTAAATGTCAACGTCGGGGTAAACATGGAAAATAGCTGCCAGTACACCCAGAATGGCTGAAATGAGTTTACTTTCTTTTGTCTGTGCTGGCAGGGTCTACATATCAGTAATGTATGGCCCTTCAAGGGATAATTACCTTAATCAGGCGCCTATAGCTTTGAAATCATTCGTTGGTGCCAATACATTAATCTGCCACCATTTCAGAAGTGGAGCCTCCCCCAACAACGTTTGCCAAAGTGAAGTTTGCTGCATCTCTCTACAGATGTGAGAGTATGTCTTGCCAACTGGTCATAGCTGACATTCTTCCATTGGCATCTGTTCGCTCTAAATCTGTTAACTCAGACATGCACGAATGAAGATTTTGTCTGTTTTGGAATAAAAGTTCTGTACACCCCGAGCCTGAACAGAAGACAGAATGGGATGAAAATCAGCGGAAATTCCATCAGAAACTAATTTCCCCTGGATATCCCAGCCTTACTGTCCCATTACTGACCCAATGTGAGTCACTAACAAGATGAAAATTGGGCACAACAGCTCTACTCTTTTCCATTTATGGTCGCAACAATTATATCCAAGCAATTTCATAAATAGCCACATTGATCTACTCATCATAAAAAGAAGTATTTGATAAATTTAAGGAAAAGCTGACCAATTTACTCATTAACTGCATTAGTCTGCCATTGGTAATTACTTCAACATAGCCTTGTAGGAATGTTAACAATCAGATGCCAAATTCTTCTAATAGGTAATGTTTAAGGTTATTTTGATCAAAAATTCAAATATACTTAATGGCTGACCCCAAAAGTGAAGTTAACTACCAATGCCTGGAATTTCTTCCTGAGTCTACTCCACTGCTGTAACTTTGAGTGAAACCCAGTTCATAGGCATCAGTCGGGGTTTCCAGTAAAAATACAAAAGCAGAGCAGGACCAGCTCCAACTATTTTTCCATTTTGTTAAAGACAATAATCTAATTTCTTCAGCCAGTTTAGCAAAGAGTTAAAAAAAAATTAATTTAGGAATATCAATTTTCCGTACTTGACGCGTTCAAGACAAAAAAAGTTTGAAAACTTGTGTAACAAAGCTAACATAGCAAAGTATGGACAGCAGTGCTATAACATTGTCAAGATCTTGTTTCTTTTCACTTTGTGGAACATTCTGGCAAGTTCATGCCCTTAATCTCCAGTCTTTGTTTCTTTGTTGTATGTATGTGACAACTGTCTATTACCTGAAAATTCAGTTAATGAGAAAAATAAGTAGATAGATACATGTAGCCAATTTTTTCAAATGCATATTCCTGGCACTGTTTCCCCCCATTGGGAAATGTATCTGGATCTCATGGATGTGGTTCCCACTATTATCTGTCATTAAAATTAATGAATGGAAAATCATGGCAAGTGTACCGTGATTTGCTGATGTGTACAAACAGCAACCAAGACTCCATGGTTGAAGGGTGTGTGGAGGAGAAGAAGTGACCCTGTAACAGTACATTTTATGAGGCAGTACATGACAATGGTCCTGTTGTGTGGTCTTAACACTCCGCACTGCTCTGTGGCCCATGTTTTCATCACAGTGTCAGGATACTTTCCTCAGGAAAGAGAAGATGATTTGTTGAAATAAGCCAGGTATGTCAACACCTGAAAGAGAAATAAAATATTAATTTCAGAGTGGGATATATTTCTCATAAAGTGACCTATCCAAAATATGAATTTGAATACTTCCAGGTGCTGATCACCTGAAATAGACCTTGAACATTATCAGTTTTAATTTTATTTATTAATTATCTGATAATTTCTAGATTTATTTTCTGTTAATTTTATGTAACTATGATTACTCCCAATGTAAAGAACTCGAAACTTAATAAGAAGTGAATAAAATCCTCAATTATTTTATTTTATTTTCATTCTATGGACTGCAATCCATATATACACTGCAATGAAAAATTGAGTAAAATTTTAACTCAGCACAGCTTGCTGATGAACATTTAAATTAGCATTATATGCGATGTACAAGGTGATCTTGTGGCCAGGTCGGTAGGGTTCCTGCCTCTGAGTTAGAAGCTTTGAGTGCAAGTCCCACTCCAGGACTTTGTGACCAACAAAGGTGCAGTATCAACCTGAGAATGATTCCAGTGCTTGACATATGCTAAGAGTGGGAGAGATTTCTGGACAGCTAAGTAATATAACGAAAATTGAAACTTAGAGTTTATCACTTGAAATAGAGTTCATCACTCTATAGAACTCCAAACTACAACACGCATGTAAATATACATGCTGCCCAAATACGCAGTACACCTGAGGAGCCAGGATAACTGATGGATCAGATTAGTGTCAACAGCATGGGATTTAATGCCCATTTTAGCTTGGGCTGGATTCAGGATCTGATTCCCTCATGGTGAAGATCATATTTTGTAGAGCAGAAAACTGAAGAAACGGTCCAATTTAATATAATCTGTGCTCACCCTCTAATTAATTCGGGAAAGTTTCTTTGGGAAGTTTATGCTAAAAGAAAAGGCTGAATGTCAAAATAAACATCAAGACACAACCATCAGAGATCACTCAAACAGGGCACTGTCAGTCCTCATTTGGGAAAGAATACAAATGGAGATTTCTGGTGATGATTCTGGATCTAAAAGTTGGTGTATTCCTTGAAGGATTAGTAACTGTTTTTCTACATTTTACTTTTTGGTCTTGAATCCCCCTTTGTTTGCAGAAGCACCTGGTTTTGTGCACAAGATGGGTTGCAGCAGTGGGAATTTTACAGAACAAAAGGAATTTAGTATAGTTCAAGTCATAAAACATTTCCAAATAGACTATTGTTTGAGTTAGAAATTACTTCATAAGAAATGAAGTGCATATATAAACATTAATATCTGCACAGATAGAATGTCTTGGCAAACTGGTAATGAAATGCATATGAAAGGCAAAATAAGCTGCCAGGCTTATGTCTAACTATTTAACATGATTCAGTTGCATAAAATGCTAATTAAAAGTGTTCCTTGTTAGATATATAAGAAGTCTCCACTTTGCCTATTATAGGCATCATTTATAAGACAAACAATTAAGTGACAGATGATCCATGTTAGCACAAAGAGATAGAGAGCACTGACATTCTGGAATGTCTATTACCTCCCAAGCGCCATGTGTTCTGTATTATAAACTGAAGGGGGTGCTGACTGCATAGGTGACGTACCTTCAAGCTTTGAAATCATCTCTCACTAATCAAATTATGCTGATCCAATGTAACTTTAAATTGTGCTAAGAATTTTGATATGTAACATGGTTTTGGAAGAAAGTTGAATCATCTTAAGTGAGTTTTTTGAGGCTGAGAAAGCGTGTCTTATGTATACAGAATACAGGCTCTTTAATGATTTCTGCATGTAAAACAAGTAGCTGTGAGAGAAAAACATTTGAAACCAGGAGAATGTTAGTCTGATGACTACTGAAATAAAGTATGTATTGAAATGCCAGTGGTTTGTGATGTTACCTCAGAGAAAAGTGTTAATTGTGATAGTTTCCTTAGCAATAATAAATTATACTTTACGCCACTCGATTATCACTTTTTACAATCAGCTGAGGTGAAATATTTTTCTTCACTTGTGCCCATTGATTAAATTAGATATCAGTAAAAAAAACTAATCATGGACAATGTGCATGCGTGAGATTAATGGGACATGTAATTCTGCTCCCACCTTTGGCAACTCACTGTGGGTGTGGCTGTTATCAGATGCAGCTGCAACAGCAACTCAAATCCCTAAAGTACAGGAACGCCTACACTATTCACAAAGCAATTTTTTCCCCAGAATAAACTGCAGATGCTGAAGCTATTTCAGATCATAATTCACATCCACAACATAGCACAGAGTGGATCTTAACATTTCTTATCCATGTGCTGTGTTTCCACTATTGACAGTGATAGTCCCCTGAGGTGAGCCAGAAAATATGCTGTAAGTCAAATTGCGCTAATGTTTATTAAGAATGGCACAAAAGTTGAAAAAACAGCAATGAAATCGGAAGACAGTCTCTATCATTCAAGTGATGCTAACTTAAGTTGAGAGAAAATAGTTTACAATAAGTTCTGAAAGGACCTTTGAGATTTTCTTATCTTTGACTCTCAGCTTAATAAATAATGTTCTCAGTGATGTAAAAGTGGGGTACAAAAGACAGTGAAGACTACAAAGGCTGGGGCCAATGAAAAAGTAAATGGGCTGTGGTGTAAAATGGGTGGCTAACCGTTCCTGCCCACAGGGTAGGCAGAGTTAGACACAACATCTGTGGACTTTTGAAGATAACTATAAATTTGGGTTGTCAAGAAAAATAGGGCACAAGATCCTTTCACTGAAATTCTTCCCAAAATTAGTCCAGAATAAGAAGTTGCCGATCCTCAGTCACCACTTTTCGTTACAGGATTTCATTGCTTTGACACTTTGAAAAAAAAGATGAAGAAATGGAGGAAGATGTGAAGACCACAAAGCATGAGTCCAAGTAACACTCAACTCATTACTAACCAAGCATATATACAGATCACAATGATCTTGCGACACAAAGATTGGTGGAGCGGTAGAAAGCATAAGGGACTGTCAGAGAATACAGGAGGATATAGATAGACTGGGGAGTTGGGTGGAAAAGAGGCAGATGGCTTTCAATCCAGACAAATGTGAGATGATGCATTTAGGCAAGTCTAATTCTCGAGCAAATTATACAATGAATGGAAGAGCCTTGGGAAAGGTTGATGGGCAGAGATATCCGGGAGTGCAGGTCCATTGTACCCTGAAGGTTGCTGCACAGGTGGATAGAGTGGTCAAGAAGGCATATAGTATGCTTGCCTTCATCGGACGGGGTATTGAGTATAAGAGCTGGCAGGTCATGTTAAAATTGTACAAGACATTGGTTCAGCCACATTTAGAATACTGTGTACAGTTCTAGGCGCCACATTATCAAAAGGATGTGGATGCTTTGGAGAGAGTGCAGAGAAGGTTTACCAGGATGTTGCCTGGTATGGAAGGTGCTAGCTATGAAGAGAGCTTGAGTAGGTTAGGTGTATTTTCATTAGAAAAAAGGAGATTGAGGGAGGACCTGATTGAGGTTTACAAAATCATGAAGGTATAGACAGGGTGGATAGAGACAAGCTTTTTTCCAGGGTGAAGGATTCAATAACAAGAGGTCATGCTTTCAAGGCGAGAGGTGGAAAGTTTAAGGGGGAATACACCCGGTAAGTACCTCACACAGAAGGTGGTGGTCATTTGGAATGCATTGCCAGCAGAAGTGGTAGAGGCAGGCATGGTAGATTCATTTAAGATGCATCTGGACAGATGCATGAGTAGATGGGGAGTAGAGGGATACAGATGCTTAGGAATTGACCGACAGGTTTAGACAGTACATTTGGATCGGCTCAGGCTTGGAGGGCCGAAGGGACTGATCCTGTCTGTAAATTTTCTTTGTTCTTTAACCTCTGGGTTGGTTAGCTCAGTTGGTTGGATTGCTGGTCTCTGATCCAGAGTGACAGCATGGGTTCAACTCCTGCACTAGCTGAGGTTCCAGTGAAGGACTCTCCTTCTCAGTCGCTCCCTTGCCTGAGGCAGGGTAACCCTCAGGTTAAACCAACCAGTCCTCTCTCTCTAACGAGAGAGAGCCCTATGGTTTGCCAAGGTTTTGACAACTTTACCCTTACAACAACATTGTAAAACATCTAAAGGCATCTCACTGGAACATTAGTTTATCATGTTTGGAAGTGTTTCCACCTGAAGTGATATTAGAATAAAAAGTGTGGTGATGGAAAAGCACAGCCAGTCAGGCAACATCCAAGGAGCAGGAGAGTCGATGTTTTGAGCATCGGAGTTTGGGGAGCCACATTCCTGATGAAGAGCCTATGCTTGAAACATTGACTCTCCTGCTCCTCGGATGCTACTTGAATGGCTGTGCTTCTCCATCACCACACTTTTTGACTCTGATATCCAGTATTTGCAGTCCTCACTTTCTCCCTGATATGAGAACAGTTGACCCAAATTTTGAACGAAGAGTTTGTTTTTAAACCATGCCTTAAAGGGGAAGAATGAGATGGAATTAGGGAAAGCATTACAAAGCTTCAGCCCAAAGCAGCTGAATACACAGCTGTCAACACTACAGTGATGGAAATCAGCATGGAAAGGAACAAAAGGCCATAGTTGGAGAGTTTGACAAGACAGAAAGAAGCCCTTGGGTGCGTTGTATCCATGCCAGTCATCAAAGACCTACTTACTTTTTCCATTCCCAAGTGCTTGGCCTTGACCATCGTATGAAAAAGTGAATATGTATCAAAATTGTGATGTCTCCTGCCTCTGCCACCCTTTCAGGCAGTGATTTCCAGATACCCATCATTCTCTGAGTGGATTTTTGTTTCTTCAATCACCTCTAAACTTTCTGCTCCTTACCGTAAATCCACGCCTTCTGCTTAGTGACCCCTCCACTAAGGGGAAAAGTTCCTTCTTATTAGCCCTATTTATGTCCCTCAATATTTTCTAGACTCAATCAGGTACCCCCTCAGCCTTCTCTGCTCCGAGGAAATCAAGTCCAGTCTATGCAGACTCTCTTCATACCTGAAACACTGCACCCTAGGCAACATCCTGGTGCGTCCCCTCTGCACACTCCCCTGTGCAATCACAACCTTCCCTTAACCTAGCAACCAGAACAGGACACAGTGTTGCAGCTGGATTTGGATCCAAGCTGGATTTTCCCTTCAGAAAATGCCTGAGAAGGGTGTATTGCCGTTAACTCTCACCATATCATGTGTGCTGACTATACCATCATTTGTACTCTTGTCTGCAACTCATTTTCATCAGGAACACCATCTTGTCAGTGGCATCAGACATTCAACAACATATTACTACATTCAATCAGTCGTGCTTACCCCACTCAGGTGCATCCTTAAATTAGTAACTCACATTTCAAGTCTGTAAGACAGAAAACAAGGATTCTCAGATGTGCAGGATACAATTAACATATGACATGGCTTTACGTAATTGGTCTGGAAGATTCATTAACTTCAACAGCAGAAGATTTCATTCCCAGAGTGTGCATGTAGTGAGTGTTGTAGGACACCTCTGTACTGTATCAGTGCTTGCTGTGAAGTAAAATGGCACTCTTCTCCTGAGTTAGTTCAGGATGCTTTCACTCCTGAGCCACAGCAATACATTAAGATGGCTGTTTAGAAACCAGGAGTAAAGTACAGAAACGTCGATTCATTCATTAACACATCAGTCAGGGTAATTTCAATTTGTGAATCAGACTTGCCCACCCTGTTTTCATGTCCATTCATTACTTTTTCATTTATCACCCACTGCAATCTATTCCTAAATCTTAGCAGGGAATTTGCTTGTTTCCAGTATTCTGCATGTGCTTCTGAAGGAACAGAGCTATGTGAGAAGTCACCACTTCCCAGAGGAAGAGATTAATACCTTTCTGTAAACTACATTCAATGGGATGAGGTTAGCCCTTCCAATTACCTGTCTTTGACAGGCATTTTCTCTGTATGTGTGTTGTGAAGCAAAGAGGAAATTAAGATGTGGCTGGCACTTAATGTATGTTCAGCAAATGAAATGGCAGAGTTGGATGTGTGAGAGAATGATCATGTAGGCAGTATGAGATTGTGCAGGCAGTTATTTAGTATTTAGTGTAAAATAGAAAGGCAGAATGAGTGTGCTGAGCGTGTCTCTCCACAGGTTGATAAGGAAGTAGTGGGGGTTTATTGAGTCATCTGTGAGAATGGGTTGTGGAAGTTGGTGTCAGTGTCAGTGTCAGTGCTATCTCTCCAAATGACCAAGAATGATCAACATGGTAACGTGTAAACACAGGAATCTATTTATCATGGTTTCAGGTTTTTTCCAGAGTGGCTTGTGAGGCTGAATGAGCTCAGATGTATGGCATTTGTCCAGACACGATTCTGTCTAAAAGCATTAAAAATGTAATAGCCAGCATTGTAACCTGCCAATTAGTGATAACTGTCCTTGTTCAGTTCTCTGGCCAAAGACAGTTCTGACCCACAAAGGTGTTTTACAAACAGGTACAGCAAGGAGGCAGGTCCTGAAACCAATCCAGCCAAACCAGGCATCAAATTCCATGCTATTGTGTAGCAGCTGGCTGGCCTTGGATAATAATTATTTTAACTTCACATTACATTGCTGACCAGGAATCTACCCTGCTCTTACTGGTTGGTATTAGAGTATATTGTTACACAAGTTGTTTGGTCATTTAGGAGCATATGTTCTTTGGCCATTAGGTCCTGGAATAGAACTTGAAACTCTCACATTGGGGAAATCCTCACTGCTGTCATTGCTTTGTAATGTTGAAATGGTCTTGGATATTCTGCGTAGATTTGCCAACAGCAATCCTTCTTGCTGTCATTAATGTAGGCTATTGAAACCCATGTGAGCAAGGATGCCCACTTGACATCTTAGACAGAGGATAGACTCAATCATGATGAACATTAAGTAGATTTACAATGTATTATCTAATAACTCGTTACATAAGATACATGACTGTCTTTTATGAGACATCAGGCTCAACTTAAAGGGAAATATACACTATTATAGCTACGTGCTGTTTACACTTGTAACAATCACTGCAGTACACTGATTACTTCCTCCGAGGACCAGTACTTTATATCAGATGGGTAGAGCTTATGTTGTGAAAAATAAAGAACTGCAGATGCTGGAGAGCTGAAACAAAAACAGAAATTGCTGGAAAATCTCAGCAAGGCTGGCAGCATCTGTGAGAAGAAAGCAGAGTTAACATTTCAGGCCCAATAACTCTTCATCAGCTTATCTTGTGATGTTCGTTAACCCTTTCAGGTTCTGACAATCTTATACAACATAATTAAAAGCTGCTGGATCTCTGTGCACCACGAGATCTCCTTAATGACAATGAGCCAATTGTGTTCAAGTATATTTCAAACTTGCCATTAACAGCATCACCTGTGCCTTGTTTACACGGGGCAGAAACAACTGGGTTTATTCATATGAAAAAACAAACTGTTTCCGCCATTAAAATGTCACTCTGCAAATAATTTTGCACAAGTGCCCCCGAATAACATTATGAACACTTCGTCGTCAATAACTTTGAGGTACACTGGCTGTGAATTCTTATCAACTCTCCCTCCTTCTTATGATTGCCCAGGGATTTTTCTGTCTGAGTACATTCAGGGATTCAAATCAGTGGAGGCCCACAATTGTTCCCCTTCCACTACCTGATGCCATTTCTGCAGAAATTCAAAATCTTATTGGGAATGGGAAATACTGATTTACATACGCTACTGCCAGCACCACTCAGGAATGCTTCAGTTGCTCTGGCACAATTATCAAGGATAAAGGGAGAATTAGGAAACAAAATGCTGATATTAAACAGGGAACACAGGAATTACATAAACCATCCAGCACCAAAAGAAGCTATTGGCTCATCTTGTTAATGCTGGCATCTATGTTCCATTTAACCCTATTGCAATCTTTCCTGATTTAACCCTCTACTCAATTCTCACTCACTCTCTTGTCTAATAGCTTCTTAAATGTTTCTAAGGTGCAACCTGATGCTGTTACAACACAGGATTACACACATGTGATAGACAGAGCCAAGCAATCCCAAAACAAATGAGTAAAACCTACTTGGATAAAAATACAATCATGTACAAATGTTCTAGACTGCCACAGTGATGTGACCTCTATTATGAGGCACACACCCTGTAAGCATGATGTGGAGGAGCCGGCATTGAACTGCAGTGGACAAAGTTCAAAATCACACATTAGGTTATAGTCCAACAGGTTTATTTGGAAGCACAAGCCAATGTGCTGTGTGAATTTTAATTTTGTCCACCCTATAAGCAGACATTCTACGTTTCACTTCAATAAAATCCTCATGTTGAACGCATTGCTGTGTTGCGCTCTTGAAACATGTGTCAGAAGAGACACTGAGGTGAATGTCTGGAGCTGACATTTAAAGCACAACTACAGAGCTGCGCCTGATTTAAAAAAAACACAAAGATAGGTCTGAAAACACTGCTCAAGAGAAAGTGGTTGTGACCTTTCCCCTTTCAGTTCCTGTTCAAATGACTGGGCTATGAAGCAATATTGGGAATCTTTCCATCTAATGACAGAATTATGCAATAACTACAGATTTATTGAACATATCAGAATAAGTCAAGTGATTTCACTTTTAGCAATGTTGAGAAGAGACTGTTTCAAAATATATTCTATCCTAAATCTCTCTGAAAGGCTGAAAAAATACAAGACAGAAATTGTAAATGCAGTGGAAGCATGATTTGAGCCTCAAGTGACTTGTGTTTGATCGCTAGGTAGTCAATGCTGGAGAACAAAGTGAAAAAATGAGTCCAGTCATCAATAAGTAACATCATTTACTCCACTTGCAGAAACTTGTGAATTTGAGTAATTAAAGGATAAGCTAGTTATAGACAGGATTATGTTATGAATAAGGAATTCAAAAGTGCATGCGTGCTTACTAGGAGAAGTTAAATTTGCATTCAGGAGAACAATTGAGCTGTGCATCATGCAGAAGTTTTAAAACAACAGCTGGAGCATATTGATGGCCAGGTCTTGCATTATACTACCAGATACTTCATGCACTCAGGACAGAACAATTCCAGGCAAAGGGACAGATGCAAATCCTGCAGAAGATACCATACAAAAGGGTCCATGGTGTGCTCAGCACAGGGAAAGCAGTGTTCTCACTGCAAGAAGTTAAATTATTTTTAGTATTTGGCTAAAAGAAAGCACAAGTAGGTACAGATGGTCACTGGAGAGGTATCGGCTGAGATCCTGATGATTCATTCTGTGCCGTACTACAGGTGGTTCAGTGAAGGAGATAAGTGAGACATAATTTGTAACCTTTGGAATGAGAACTACAGAGGGAGAATCTCAAGTCAAAATAAAGTGTCAGATTGATACTGATGAAGGCCTTATGCCCAAAATGTTGATTCCCCTGCTCCTCGGATGTTACCTGACCTGCTGTGCTTTTCCAGCAACACACTCTCGACTCTGATCTCCAGCAGCTGCAGTCCTCATTTTGTCCTAGATAGGTACTGGTGTATCATCCCCATAATGACCCTCAAAAGCCTGTGTAAAGTGATTCAACATGGTGATCCGAAAAGGAAGTCCTTAAATTTAAGGTTAAGACAATGTGATGGCACCATATACACATGGGAGAACAGATTATTCTGCAAGACCATTACAATAATTGGAGTGAGGTTCCAGTAAGCAAATACAATAAATCTCACCTGGAATAAATTTAAAGTGTGGGCTGGTAATTCTCAAAGAGATTTGCGATGTGTCACAGCACACTGAACCATTGACTGTGGGACATATCCCAGGTGAGTGTAAAGATGTGTTCACAGAGTCAGGAAAAATAAATTCAGTGTCTGCCAAGCAAAGTTTCAGCCTCTCTCAAGGAAGTCCTGCAAGACAGGATAGATGAGCTGCAAAAGAAGGGAGAAATCAAGAAAGTGACAAATCCTACAGAGTGCATTCCAGCATGGTAACAATCAAAGAGCCCGGAGAGCAGAGAGTATCCATTGACCCAAAAAATCTAAACATGAATCTAAAGAACTAACACATGTCAACTATTGAAGGAATTCACCACAAAGGCAAGAATCTTTATCACCTTAGATACAAAGGATGGTCACCTCTAAGTTGACCAGATGCAAGGATGAGCTTTAAATATGCCACTGATGCCAAAACTCTTGGAAATCCTGGCAGCAGTGAATACTTCTTCCATCTCTGGTTAATAAGAGAATACACCAAGCTTAGGGCATCACAGGGCACAATGAGGTGAGTTTTGAAAGGCAGCATGAGGAAACAGGCTAGAGCTCAGAGAGAGAAAAACAGTTTCTAAAACTCACCAAAGTTTACACTTTGCCACTTTCTGGTAAGAATCAGTTCCATGTTGTTATCCCACAATTGGCTCTAAACACACACTGTGATTCAGGCAGAACACTGTCTATGAGGCTGCCAAGGAGACAGTTTTATAGGACACTCTGTCACCCAGTGTTCTGGAAAATAATGTAAGCTGTGGCCAGGGTTTTGTTTTCAGTAATGGATAAACAGCCACTAGCCTCAATGATTAATGACCACCTTGGTTTGTGACCTTGTCAGCAGAGATTAATACAAATCCAACATGTGTTCCAGCATGTGCCATCTGCCAGGGATCTATGAAGTCTGTGAGCAGGTTCAGTAACAATGGAACTCTTAGGCATTCACGTTGATCAAATCTCATTGAAATATGGAGAGAATATATAAAGCAGGAAATATAAGTTAAATTTAATTGATTTACAGAGACTGGAATAAAGGTAAAGGAATAAAAAACACGAGAATAAAAGAGAGGGATTGACAGACCATAAGAACATGGATGTAGGACCAGAATTAGACCATTCAGCCCATCAAGTCTGCTCCACCATTCAATTACGGCTGATATGTTTCTCAACCCCATTCTCCTGCTTTCTCCCATACCCTTTGATCCTCTTACTAATCAAGAACCTATCTATCTCTGCCTTAAAGACACTCAATGACTTGGTCTCCAGAGCCTTCTGTAGCATTGAGTTCCACAGAGTCACCACCCTCTGGCTGAACAAGGTCTTCCTCATCTCAGTTCTAAAAGTTTGACCCTTCACTCTGAGGCTGTGCCCTCAGGGTCTAGTCTCTCCTACTAGTGGAAACATCCTCACATCCACTTTATCCAAGCTTTGCAGTATTCTGTAATGAGACAGAAAGACTAAGAAAAATGTTTTTGATTCACTGTATAATTACTAAATCAATTTTCTTGTGACAAAACAAAACTCCACAGCTGCAAAATTGCTTTCTTCTAGCCAGAGAGACTGTTCTTAAGTATTTCTCCCTGATACAACCTTAAAAAGGCTCAAAAACCCACCCCTCTATGAGGAAGAGTTCAACAAGGGAATGGTATCTGTGAAAATGTGAGTTTCAATGAGAGTCCAGCAGGTCTTTTAAATGGTAGAATCCCCATGTCCACGTGGGTTTCCACCTGGAACTCCAATTTCCTTCCACAATCCAAAAATGTGCAGGTTAGGTGGATTGGCCATACTAAATTGTCCTGTAGTGTCAAGGGATGTGCAGGCGAGGTGGGTTAGCTGTGGGAATTGTGGGATTACGAGGATAAGGTAGGGATGTGGATTAGGTGCTCTTCAGAGGGTTGCTGCAGATTCAATGGCTCGAATGTCCTCTTCCTGCACTGCAGAAGTTCCATGAATATTTGGGGAGGTTGTGGCTCCTTCCAGAATGACAGTAACTGGCTCAGAATCAAGGAGTAGGCCAAGCCACAGGTAGGTAATGGCAGGTATGCTTATAACACACAGCATCCTGGGGCAGTATGGTGGATCAGTGGTTCAGCACTGCAGCCTCACAGCGCCAGGGATCCAGGTTCGATTCCAGCCTCGGGCAACTGTCTGTGTGGAGTTTGCACATTCTGCCCGTGTCTGCGTGGGTTTCCTCTGTGCTTTCTGGTTTCCTCCCACAATCCAAAGATATGCAGATTAGATGGATTGGCCATGCTAAATTGCCTGCAGTGTTAGGTGCATTAGTCAGGGGTTAATGTAGAGGAATAAGGGAATGAGTCTGGGTGGGTTATCCTTTGGAGTGTCAGTGTGGACTTGCTGGGCTGAAGGGCCTGTTTCCACACTGTAGGCAATCTAAGAGTGTTGTGGATTCAGCAGTAAAAGCAGGGGATTGACTGTCAGTGGGCTTCACCTTCTGATGTGTGCCCCTTGGCCAGGCATTCAGGGCCTTGAAATGATAGATCAACCCCCCCACACACCCGCAAATTGACACTGGGAAACTGTGAGTCAGCTGCACAGATTTAACCTGTGAGAAGGTTTAAGACTCGAGTTTTACATGAAGTCAGAACTGACTATTAGTTGACTGTTAAAGTAGATTAATGGGTGGGACAGCAGAGAAGCTTCGACTGATAAGTTGCAGATAACATCGAGCCACATAAATATCAAACAATTACCAACTCCAACAAAGGGAATCTAACTATTGCCCCTCACAATCAATGGCATTACCATTGCTGAATCTTACACTATCAAATTCTAGGGATTACCATTGACCAGAATCTAAACTAGACTAGCTGTATGAGAATTGCAGTTGCAAAAGTAATTCAGAGGAATTCTGTGATGAGGAACTCACCTCCTGACTCCCCAAAGCCTGTTCCCAATCTTCAAGGCATAAGTCAGGAGTTTGTTGGAATCCTCCCTACTTGCCTGGATGGGTGCAGCTGCAAAGGAACTCAGGAAGCTCAAACTATTTAAAACAAACCACTCCCTTGATTGGCACCACATGCACACAATTCAGTTCCTCCATCACTGACTGATGCTCAGCAGCAGTTGTGTGTGCCAACCAGATATTACCTTCCAAACACACAAATAAAGGCAAAATACTGCAGATGCTGGAAATCTGAAACAAACACTGATAATGCTGTGAACCTCAATAGGTCTGGCAGTATCTGTGGAGAGAGAAACAGAGCTAACACTTTGTGTTTGGCATAACTCTTCTTCAGCACTGAAGAAGATCTGTGTTCTAGTAAAGCTTCCAATCCCAAAACCACTACCACCTGGAAGGACCAGGGCAGCAGATATACGGAAACACCATCACCTGTCAGTTTCTCTCCAAGCCACTCACCGACCTGACTTGGAAATATATCACCGTTCCCTCAATGTCGCTGGGTCAAAATCCTAGAACTCCCTCCATACCAGCGTGTGGGTCTACCTACAGCATGGACTGCAGTGATTCAAGAAGGCAGCTCTCAAGGGTAACAAGGCTGGGCAATAAATATTAGGCCCAGGCAGTGATGTCTCTGTTCAATGAATGAATAAACAAAAAAATGTCATGTTAATATTTCAATCAGCAAATAAAAACATTGGCATCATTTAAAAAGTGATCACAAATCTTGGGATTGACATAACAACCTAACAGGTGCACTCATACTGCTTGAAACCTTACTTAGTCTGGCCTTTAATTGACATGAGCCCATAACAATGCGGTTGATTGGCTATAGCTAACAATCAACAATAAAACAACTAGAGATGGGCAAAGAATGTCAGAATTGCTAATAACGTAATAAAACGTTGAAGTGATCAGCACAGCTAGCAAATTGGTATAAGCCTGTGGCAAATGTAACTTTTTTAAAGATGACATAGAAGTCTAAATCAGAAGGAGGAAGTTCAGAGCTGTTCCAGTTTAATTGCTTTAACTTTGCCAGAAATATACTGAAAACTCACTTTACATGTGAGCAGGCTTTGCTCTGCACTTCCAGTACAGTTAGAGCAGACAAGCAGGATCTGATGAAAATCAGGAGAATAATTTCTATCTCGGTCACTGACACAGAAAGTGAATTTTGCAATGTGATTTTTCTCTCTTTCTTTGCCATCTGTGAGCCCCTTACTAATCTTATATCTGTGGTTGCTCACTGTCAATGCTCAACAATTTAAAATATTCCACTTTGATCTACTCTGTTCCATTGCAACTGCAGCTATCGGGTCTGCCTTCAACAGCGATCTCGATGCTTTCTTCTGCTAATTGTCACGTTTAGTGTCCTTTTTAATCTGCACCAAGTTAATATAATCGCAGATGGCAATCTGCAACAGGCAAATGTGATCTTTAAACCTTGGAAGAATGCTATTAGAGGCCACAGTCCCTCCAAACCACTAGATACTCAACAATTGAAATTTCCAGTGCTTCAACATTGGGATTGTATGTTGCACCATGTCCCTGGTGGCTGTATGGGCTTCATTAGATAACATTTCTGCTTATGGATGTTTATGGATAACTCAATGCTTTCTAACAATGGGTAAAGTATATCAGACATAGGAAGATGTTAAAAGTCAACATTGAGTCGAAATGGTGAGACAGTCCTTCCACTTTATTAATCATTTGATGACACTGCACTGAAAATATTCTGACGATGCAGCACTCAACAGATATTGAAGATCTTGAAAGAGAGCAAGAATGGTGAAAGGAATGCAGAAAGTTCATTAGAACAGGGGAACAAGAACAATCATTCGACTCTTGAACCTCTGACTGATTTGTATTTTATTGTCATTGACCTATTTTGTTTCCATAATGTAGCATACCCTTGTCTGACAAGAGTATATCATTAGATTATGAGATACTATCATGTAAATCGCACATGTCTTTACTGGGAAAGAGAATGCTGAGAAATGGTATGGCTGCCATTGCTCAAACACTAAAATGTCTCAATGCCATCCTGCGCCTCTCACCTACACTCAAAGACCTCCTTACCAACCATCCCAACATCTGTCCCTCTACCTATACCCAGGGCCCCTCATACGTTCCATACCAATTTATGTACATTATGTCAGCCCTTTATAGCACCCTTGCCAATTTAATGCTGACCAGTTCTTCCCACTCACCAACCTTTATCCTGCATCCAAGAATATCAACTCACCCAGTATCTGGGCAGACAATAGGACTCAATCTGAGATTAAATAGAATTCTTAACTGTCTTGATGAAATCACTGTTTCAAAACAAAATAACTATGGTTAAAAACTCATTCACTATATTAAACTTTATTTGGTCCCTTACAGAAAACAAGCACTGAAATTCATAATCCCACTTTGAAGAGGTTATAACCGCTTGGAAGAGGAAATCTATCTCTGAGCTGGCAAGCACATTAATGAACAGCTGTAATGCAGCTCCAATCCTATAGAGATGGTACTCACACTCCTGTTCTCTGATAGAGTGAAAATTGAAGAGTTTTTCTCAATTATCTAAACGCTTTGTCAGCTTAATAGTGCCTTTTGGAAGTTCTTTTTCATAGATCTGTGAGGGTTCATTTTGAAAACTCGTTCTGATGATGTTTTTGACAGTTCCAAACAGTTTATGCACTTCTTAAACACATATTTACATTTACTTTTAACAATTTCGAAGTGCAGTTTACCTCTGTCACAGGACATCTCAATGTTAGCTCAGACACGTATTTGACATTTTAGAAGTGAATATCAGATCAGCTTAAAGCAATTGCACTCTAACATGTACACTTGCCTTTGATAATCATCAGTGTGCACATTACAGCCCATTGCCGTCCCTTGGAAAATGGTCAGTGTTTATCGAAGAGCCTTTTTGATTCTGGTTTTCAGCACCATTTTCAAAATGATAGAGAATTCCTTGGCCTTTATGAAAATTCAGACCATTATTTCATTGATAGAGTATACTTCACTGACAGAGTATATAACAGGCTCCCAGAAGGCTAATGGAAGGAGTTGGTATTGTCTTGTTTGAATGCAACTAACTATATTCTTTCAGAGAAAGAAAAAGCATTTTAAGATAAAATATGCAAGTATATCCAACATGCCTGGGATGAGCTGTTTATTCTCATTGAGGTTTTCCTTCATTCATGTGTGGTTTGTTGTAGATTTAATTTAAAATGATTGCCACAGTTAGTATATAATGTTATTACTGTGAGCAAAATGGCAAAAGCAGAGTAGGTAGCGTTCAGGATCCTGTGTCTGGGATTGTCCTCCTCATCTGTATTTTTCTTTTCCGTTTCAACCTTTTTTCTTCCTCAAACGTATCTGATACAGAGAGCTCTACAGCAAGAGGCAGCTTCGTTGGGCTCTGGAGCGGTGCTGGTGTTCTCAGAGGCAGCGCGGCTGCAGAGACGGTCGGTCAGCCTGGGAAACCTGGAGCAGGGCTCTCACTTCCACATGGAGTGGGCCCCTGGCCACGGCATGGTGTGGGCTGGTGTAGTCCGGAGTGGGACACTCTCTCTGGGACACGGTGTGGGCTGGTTCAGCCCAGATGGGGAAACTCTCTCTGGGGGACGGTGTGGGCTGGTGTAGCCCAGATTGGGACACTCTCTCTGGGACATGATGTGGGCTGGTGTATCCCGGAGCGGGACACTCTTTCTTGGACATGGTGTAGCTTGGGGTAGCCCAGAGCGGGACACTCTCTCTGAGACATGGTGTAGGCTGGTGTAGCCCAGAGTGGGACACGCTCTGGGACTTGGTGTGGGCTGGAGTAGCCCAGAGCGTGACACTGTCTCTGGGGGATAGTGTTCCCTGGTGTAGCCCAGAGCGGGACACTCTCTCTGGGACATGGTGTGGGCTGGAGTAGCCCAGAGCGGGACACTCCTCTGGGGGATGGTGTGGGCTGGAGTAGCCCAGAGCGGGACACTCCCTCTGGGGGATGGTGTGGGCTGGAGTAGCCCAGAGCGGGACACTCCCTCTGGGGGATGGTGTGGGCTGGTGTAGCCTGGAGTGGGACACACTCTCTGGGACATGGTGTGGGCTGGTGTAGCCCAGAGTGGGACACTCTCTCTGGGACATGGCGTGGGCTGGTGTAGCCCAGAGTGGGACACTGACAGCGATATGGTGTAGCAGCGGAGAAGGAAAAGTTGGACTCTCTTTAAGTTACCTTTCTTTATGTTATTTTGTGAATGGTGCTTATGTGTGAGTGATGGTGCACACTTTTCACTGTATTTTATATTAAATGCATGTGACAATAAAGGATAATCATTCAAGTGGCTGCCAAGATGATAGAAGAGAAACTAAATGGCTATGGCCTTTTTTTAATCAAATAATAGTTATGTTTTTATAGTCAAGGAAGACATGAACTGGAGCCAAGAACAATATCCTTGATTTCTGGGGTACTATCATCCTATGCCTTCAAGAAATATTGATTACCACAAAATAAAGATATAAAAGTATAATTCCATGATTACTTGCTGGTGTACCATGATTTATGTCACAAAACAAAACCTTTGTAATTTTATCCTGCAGGATGTGTAGCTGTGCCTGATACAATGATAACAAAGACTTTGAGTGCTGTGAAGTCTGACTTCGCTCTGGGCTGCTGAGTACTGGCAATGTATGTTTCTTAACAAATAGAGACAGAAAAGAAAGAAATGATATTTTGCTGCTGCAAACAATAGTTGTAATGAACTTACATTTGATCTTAGAATTTGTATTTTTCAGGGGCACATTTTGGTCATTTGAGCATCATGATTAGTTAGCCCTTTAACATTTCAATTGGTTTAAGGTCCTGTATTCCCCTTAACATTGTTACCCTAATTCTTAATATGTTCTCCTGGGATGCAAAATTCCATGTCGAGAGCATGACTTAGAAACATAGAAACCTGGAAAATAGGAGCTGAATTAGTCCATTTGGCCCTTTGAGCCTGCCCCACCATTCAATACAATCATGGTTTATCATGCAATGCCAGTGTCCCACTCCCACTTTCTCTCCATTACCCCTTGATCCCTTTAGCTGAAAAGGTCATGTCCAGTTCCCTCTTGAATATATTTAACGAATTGGCCCCAACAGCTTCCTGTGTGAGAGAATTCCATTTATCAATTAATATTTATTAATATCAACTTTTAAGATAGCCTTTCAAAGAGAGCTTTCTTGGCACAAACTGGGACTAACTGTGATCTGACTGAACCTGAGTGAAACTGCTGCTTCTGAAGTATCTGACTGACCAGATGCTATTTCAAGATAAAGCAAAGGCAGATGATTTAAACCTTTTTTATTGGCGTTGTTTGCAATTAATGTGTGACACATAGAAAGCCTCACTGTTTAAGGATGGAGGGTGGCTGGCTAAATATTTATTTTATCACCACTGAACACAACATGCATCTTCTCGACAATGTTCAGGGTAGCTAAAGAAAGCCACTTCTGAACAAAACTTAATGTCGGTTCTTTAGGAGTTCACATGCCAACCTCACTTGGAACTTGCTGGCCACGTCTCATCCAGTAATGGCAGTGTATCAGAAAGTATGCAAATCTAACCATGCAAATCTAGCTCAATCATAGTCTAGTTTCTGAAAAGACACAGAGAATGGGAACGATTGAATTCCATATACTCATCTCCAGTGTTGATGTCCTTGGAAAGATTATTCTGGCAATCTCAATTGTTATGAAGATGTGGGTATATAGTACCTTTAAGAGAATTAAAAGCTAACAGCGATAGCAGCAAGCGTTCTCAATAAGGTATAATGTAACGTGCTACAGCTACTCGGGTAGCAGTGTAGCTAGTTGCCTGGAGACAAAAACAGATTTGAATTAGGCCAATCAGTTTAAATTATACCCCCAAAACATACCAAACTCCAATCTAATTTGAATTTAGTATATTGACAATCTTAAAACTGAATGACACAATCTGATGTTTTGGGAGATATAAGGCCAGGGAAAATTGAACAGTTGGGAGGAGAACTGCCAAGCCACCAGCATGTGAAAAGACTGCCTGAAAAATAGCTCTCTCAAAGATACCTTTATCAATCAGTGACCTGTGAAGCAGAAATCCCGAAGAAGAAGAAAAGAAGATTTGACTTCTGGCTAGCTTTTGAAAAATTAAATTTTGGTAAATCTTAATCTGGGGTGGGGGGGCGGGGGTTTATCGGACTGGTATTGTAGAAGGGAAAGGTAAAATATAGGTTAGAATAAGGACTTATAAATAGGTGTTAGTTAATTGTTTGCTGTTAAAGTTTAAGAACTAATATTGTTCATTTTTACTTTAACTAGTTCTTGGCCTATCAAATTTTCAAAGATTACTGCATGGGATAAATATTTTCTGTGTTGCAGGTTTTAAATTAAACAGGAAGGTTTACTCCATGCCATAACAATTTGGGGGCTTGGGTCCGTGATTTGAACTGGTTTAGACTGATTTGAATAGGCTTGGGGGTATGAAAAATCCAGCAGATTTAAACACTTGCAAGCTAGTGTGCTGCATCTCTGAATAAAATGCTGGTGAGACAATTTGTTTAATTTTGGTGACCTGTGGCTGATTATGATAAAAGTGAGAGAAATGGCTCTTAAAATTACTAAAAAGATTCTGGGATTGAAGATGGTTCTCAAATTTGTCAAGAAAGTCTAGAAGGAAAAAAAAAGTCCATACTTTTAAAATTAGCAAATAAGTTAGATTTGGGTTTGACCAAGGACAAAAGTAAAGCTGAAATTGGAAGGGAGTTACTCGAACACTTCAGTGTGTCAGAGAAACAGACAAGTGCAGTAGAGGGAGAAAAACCAATTTCACAATTGAGGAAATTGGAGTTAGGAGATAAACAAAGAGAGAGGGGGAAAGAGGGAGACAAGAAAGAGAAAGAGAGAGAATAGAGAGAGGAAAAAGAGAGAGACAGTTCTTGGCTGAGCAAAGAGAAGGAGAAGAAAGAGAGAGAGAAATAGAGAAGAAAGAGAGAGAGGAAAAAGACAGAGAGAAAGTTCTTAGGTGAGCAAAAAGAGAGAGAATTTGAACTTGAGAAGTTGCAACTTAGACAATAAAGTCAAGTTAACAGGTTGGAGATTAAAAAAGAAGATAGTGATATATATATATATATATATATATATAAATGTTACAAAACTCTGCCACATTTTGATGAGAATGATGTTGAAGCCTTCTTTATTTCAACTGAAAAACTGTCTAGGTAGATGGAGTGGTCTGAGGATTTATGGGTAATGCTAGGTCAGCCTACACTGGTCAGCAGAATTAGTGAGACATTTGCCACACTGTCAGATGAGGGGTCAAGAGATTATGACAAGGTTAAACAGGCTATTTGAAGTGCTTATGAATTGGTACCAGGAATATATAGACAGCGGTTCAGAAACACAAAAAGGAATCAGGTCAGACTTAGGTTGAGTTCGAAAAAATCAAACATAGCTATTTTGATCGA
This sequence comes from Chiloscyllium plagiosum, assembly GCF_004010195.1. NCBI lineage: Eukaryota > Metazoa > Chordata > Chondrichthyes > Orectolobiformes > Hemiscylliidae > Chiloscyllium > Chiloscyllium plagiosum. The sequence goes on along the minus strand of NC_057712.1, from coordinate 4,416,910 downwards.
TGGGTGCATTCTTTGAATATAGATAGGACTTTTGAGGCTCTATGGGAGATTATTCTGCTGTCAGAGTTTAAAAACTCACTTCCAGAGATGGTAAGAATTCAGGTGGGGGAACAGAAAGTTCAGTAAGTGAGAAGGGCAGCAGAATTAGCAGATGAGTACATGTTGGTGCATAAGACAAGTTTCCGGCCAGAATTTTGTTCTGTGAGGGATAGAAATTGGGAGAAGGGGAGATCCTAGACTACTAACCCAAGAGTCGAGAGCACTGGTGAGAATTTACCACAGGATAAAGAAGCCCAAGAGGCTGGAAAGGAGGTAAAAGGGCTCAGGTGTTTCCATTGTGGTAAAGTGGACGTGTAAAGACACAGTGCTGGTCATTAAAGAAAGGGACTGTGGGAAAAGATGTGGTAAAAGAAGCTAAGCCAGTGGCATTAGTTAAGGTAGTAAAGGAGACCCCCAAGAAGAGCTGAGGAGCTGCAGGAGTGTGCCCAGTCTAGGCAGAGGCTGGGTGTGGAGTTAGTATTTGATCTCTATGAAAAATTTGCCTGTGTGGATAAAGTTTACGCAGAAAGAACAGGGGAGAAGGACAAGAAGTTATCATTTTGAGAGATACAGGATCTAACCAGTCACTGATAGTAAGGGATGAACAAATATGAACAACTCTTTCTGATCTGTGACCTGAGTGTATGGTAATTTGTGGGATAGATGGACAGAAATTTGGCATTCCCCTATGTAAGATCAGGTTGAAGTGCTGGGGAAATTACAGTGGGAGTGAATGACAGAATGTCAGTTCCAGGAATTCAGTTTGTCCTTGGCAAGATCCAAGGTGAGAGTGACATCCCTTGTTGTGGAGAAGCCCAAGGAAGACCAAGAAACTGAGGAGTTAAAATAGAGATATCCTGGTATTATCCCAGACTGTGTGGTAACCAGATCCCACTGATATAAGTCACAACACTGAGTGAAAAGTAAAGAGAAAGATGAAACAGTTGAGGTTCAATTAGTGGACACCCTGTTTGACGTAATGGTGCAGGAAAAACCTGAACAGGCAGAGGGTCAGACAGAAGTGTTTACTCCTGAAAGGCTAAGGGACTTGCAACAACAAGACAAGACGATAAAAGATACATATGTGGATGAGTACTCTGAAAAGGAGGCAGTGAATATTCCTGATGGTTATTATCTGTAAGATAGAATCATAAGGCGGAAATGGAGACCACGGTAGGTTAGTGCAGAGGAGAAATGGGCCGAAGTGCACCAGATTGTATTACCGGTAGCTTACAGACAAGAGGTGTTACCAGTAGCAGATGAAGGAGGTCACCTAAGGTTACAACAGACTCAGGCTAAGGTACAACTTTTATTGGCCTGAAATGCGCAAGGCTGTGGTTAACCTTTGCCGAAAGTGTCATACATATCAAATGGTAGGTAAGCCACGCGGTAATAAAACCAGCACCTTTGTGGCCAATACCTGCATTTGAAGAACCTTTCACGTGGATTATAACTAATTGTGTAGGTCCCCGAGAACTAAAAGTGGGAACCAGTACTTGTTAACCATTATGGATGTGTCCATCAGATTTCCGGAGGCCATTCCATTATGGAGCTTCAAGGCACAAAAGGTGGTAGAGGAGTTAGTAGCTTTCTTCACATAGTATGGGCTACCCAGAGAGATTCAGTCGGACCAAGGGTCAAATCTTACTGCTAGGCTGTTTAAGGAGGTTATGGATAGCTTAGGTATACAGCACTGTAAATCTAGTGTGTATCATCCTGAATCCAGGGAGCTTTAGAAAGTTGGTATCAGACCTTGAAGACCATGTTGAGAGCATACTGTCAGGATTACCCAAATGATTGGGATAAAGATATCCCATTCGTATTGTTTGCCCTGAGAGATGCCCCAAATGAATCTACTCAATTCATTCCCTTCGAGTTAATATTCGGTCATGAAGTGAGAGGCCCTTTGAAATTAATTAAAGAAAAATTAACAGAAACGGAGTCAGAGATCTCACAATTAGATTATGTATTGGAATTGAGGGAGAGACTAAATAGAGTAGGTGAGTTAGCTAAACAACACCTATAAAGGGCACAGTATAGAATGAAACAGGTGGCAGATGAAAGCTCTGAGACTCGGGACGTTTTCCCGAGGGGATGACATGTTAGTACTGTTACTAGTGATAGGAGATCCCTTCTCTGATTCTCACATTCTTCTTGCCTTGCCTTACCTTTTTGCTCGTTTCTCCCTCAACCAGAATCTAATGGCTCACAGTTTTTCTGTCTTGCCTGGCACTTCAGCGCAGACACACCAGGCAGTTTGTCATAGGGCGTAATAGCAAAATGTTGCTGAAAATCTGAAACAAACACAGAGAAAGACAGAAAAACTCAGCAGGCTGAGCAGCATCTGGGGAGAGAGTAACCACGTAAATATTTTGAGTCCATTATGACTTCATCAGAATTGAAAGGAGTTGAAAAATGATGTTTTTTGTACTTTTGACAGAAATGGAAGACAGGCAAAGAAGCAGATGGTAGAAAGATCCAGCATAAAACAGATAGGGTTTGCTAAGTCGGCGTGGAAGAGAAATGGAAAAGGCAAATGTGTGTAAATTAATACATGGAAAGGAAAAGTGGGCTCCTTTGGCTGAAAACACAGTAAACAAAACAATTCTGAAGACTGTTCTTAAGAAGTTATGTTACACTCAAAATGTTAACTCTGTTTCTCTCACATGGATACTGCCAGACCTGCTGAGTTTCTCCAGCAGTTTCTGTATTTGTTGCAGCCAAGATGATCTCATTAGGGGAGGAGGGGGGAGACGAGAGTAAGAAAATGAAGGGCAGATGTCGTGAGGTCAGCTCTGAAGTGGTGAAATTCAATGTTGAGAGGCTGGTACAATTGGAACATTTAAAAGGCATTTGGATGGGTATATGAATAAGAAGGTTTTGGAGGGATATGGGCCGGGTACTGGCAGGTGGGACTAGATTGGGTTGGGATATCTAGTCGGCATGGACGGGTTGGACTGAAGGGTCTGTTTCCATGCTGTACATCTCTATGACTGTATTATGTGGTGCCTGAGCAGAAAAGGTGGTGTGATTCCTCAGAGTTTGCATTGTACATCTATAGGACATACTTGCGGCTCAGGGCAGCAGTGTTATTATCAGATCAAGGTGATGAATTGAAATGACAGGCAGATAGATGGTAAGGGCCATTCCTACGGCAGAATGGAGTAGTTTCGCAAAGTGGTCATCCAGTCTGCGTTTGATTTCATGAATGTAAAGGAGATTGCATTGTGAGCAGTGACTAGATCGAACAAAATACAAGCAAAATGCTGCTTCACTTGGAGGGCTTGTTTGGGGTCTTACATAGTGAGGAGAGAAGAGGTGAATGGACAAGTGTTTCTACTCCTGTGATTGCACAGGTCAGTGCCGTGGGAGGGTGAGAAAATATTAGGAATAACAGTCGAGTGGAGCAGGGGATAACAAATGGAATGGTGCCTTGAGAATGCTGATAGTGGAGGGGGGGGGGGTATATCCTGCTGGTGGTGGTAGGAATGCTGGAAGCTGGGGGAATAAACAGTGTAGACAAGGGGAACCCTATTATTGTACTGGGATGGAGGGAAAGGGTGAGGGCAAAAGGGGAGGAAATGCGTTAGATACGGCTAAGGGCCCTGTCAACCACAGTTGAGGGATTTCTTGGTTGGGGAAAAGGAAGGTTATGTCAAAGGCAGTCTCCCATTGGTAGGTGGCATCATTGAACCAGATGAGACAGAGATGGAGAAACTGAGAGAATGAAACGGAATCCTTAGAGAAAGCAGGGAGTGAGGAAGTGTGATCGAGGTAACTGTGGAATAAGCTGGCTTTGTAGTTTCGATTTGATTTGATCTGATTTGATTTATTGCTGTCAGTACAGTGAAAAGTTCTGTTTTGTTTACAGTACAGAATGATCATAACATACAAGGACATACAGACGAAAGGGTGAACAAAGCATGCAAAGTTACGTTTGTACAGGATGTGTACAAAAGCAAGATAAGTATTAGATTTGAAATTTGAGAGGTCCATTCAGAAATCTAATAACAGTGGGGAAGAAGCTTCCTTGAACCTGTTGGTATGTGCGTTTGAGCTTTTGCATCTCCTGCCTAATGGGACAGATTGGAAGAGATTGTAACTGGGGTGGGAGGGGTTTTTAATGATGTTAGCTGCTTTTACATGGCAACAAGAAGTGTAAATGGAGTCAATGGAGGGAGCTTTGTTTCCTTCCATTGTAGCAAAAATAACATGAGCAGACTGGAGCTGGAAATGGAATGGAAAGGGTATGTATTTCATTCTGTGCAGTGGGGAATGCAATTCAAAACATAACCATCTGACCCAGACAGCCATGTAGTGAGCCCCCCACTCCTGTGGGCACTACATGCTATAGAAGAACCTTGGGCATTAACCTCACACATGCAGTCCACATCCAGGCTAAGGATGGCACAGAAGATGGAAATAGAAGAACTTGCCACATCTGGAGTATCCTGAGTAGATATTTCTGTGGAACCAGCCTATGGTTCCTCCTCCTATTGGCTCTCTCTCTCTCTCTGCTGATCTCTAAGATGGCGGCATGGAAAAAGGGGGCAACCAAGGATGAAGGAGGAGGCCTCCGGCAATAACGCCAAGTTGACTCGGTCACAGCCCCACCCTAGGTCGGGGTCTCCTGCCGAGCGAAGAACAGATTGCAAGCTGTCCGCGCCAACCCGGAATCACAAGCTGGGCTGAGGCTCCAGGTCCACAACTAGGCCGGGCACCTGAAGGAGCAGAACCATCAGCGAAAGGAATGGGCAGCGGAGGATGACCGATGCAGACTGCAACATCCGAAAGAGTATTGGATGGGGAGCAGGAGGGATGGAAACCACATATCCCCAGGCCCATGGCTCCAGTTCAGACACAGATGTGTCAGGAGTGATAGCAGCGGAGATCCATAACCGAAACCCCTGAACCCATTACAGTGACCCCAGGGCCTGTTACAGTGACCCTGGAGCCTGTTACAGAGACACCGGAGCCTGTTACAGACACTCCGGGGCCTGTTACAGACACTCCGGGGCCTGTTACAGACACTCCGGGGCCTGTTACAGACACTCCGGGGCCTATTACAGACAGAACCCATTACAGTGACCCCAGGGCCTGTTACATTGACCCTGGAGCCTGTTACAGAGACACCGGAGCCTGTTAGAGACACTCCGGGGCCTGTTACAGACACTCCGGGGCCTATTACAGACACTCCGGGGCTTGTTACAGAGACCCTGGAGCCTGTTACAGAGACCCCGGAGCCTGTTACAGACACTCCGGGGCCTGTTACAGAGACCCCGGAGCCTGTTACGGACACTCCGGGGCCTGTTACAGACACTCCGGGGCCTCTTACAGAGACCCCGGAGCCTGTTACAGACACTCCGGGGCCTATTACAGACACTCCGGGGCCTGTTACAGACACTCCGGGGCCTATTACAGACACTCCGGGGCCTGTTACAGACACTCCGGGGCCTATTACAGACACTCCGGGGCTTGTTACAGAGACCCTGGAGCCTGTTACAGAGACCCCGGAGCCTGTTACAGACACTCCGGGGCCTGTTACAGAGACCCCAGAGCCTGTTGTAGACACTCCGGGGCCTGTTACAGACACTCCGGGGCCTGTTACAGAGACCCTGGAGCCTGTTACAGACATTCCGGGCCTGTTACAGAGACCCTGGAGCCTGTTACAGAGACCCTGGAGCCTGTTACAGACACTCCGGGGCCTGTTACAGAGACCCCGGGGCCTGTTACAGAGACCCTGGAGCCTATTACAGAGACCCCAAGGCTTGTTACAGAGACCCTGGAGCCTGTTACAGACACTCCGGGGCCTGTTACAGAGACCCCGGGGCCTGTTACAGAGACCCTGGAGCCTATTACAGAGACCCCAAGGCTTGTTACAGAGACCCTGGAGCCTGTTACAGACATTCCGGGCCTGTTACAGAGACCCTGGAGCCTATTACAGAGACCCCAAGGCTTGTTACAGAGACCCTCCCCGGAGCCTGTTACAGAGACCCCGGAGCCTGTTACAGAGACCCTGGAGCCTTTTAGAGACCCCGGAGCCTGTTACAGACACTCCGGGGCCTGTTACAGAGACCCCAAGGCCTGTTACAGAGACCCCGGAGCCTGTTACAAAGACACCAGGGCCTGTTACAGAAACCCCGGAGCCTGTTACAGAGACTCCAGAGCCTGTTACAGAGACTCCAGAGCCTGTTACAGAGACCCCGGAGCCTGTTACAGAGACTTCGGAGCATGTTACAGACACTCCAGGGCCTGTTACAGACACTCCAGGGCCTGTTACAGAGACCTCGGAGCGTGTTACAGACACTCCGGGGCCTGTTACAGACACTCCGGGGCCTGTTACAGAGACTCCAGAGCCTGTTACAGAGACCCTGGAGGCTGTTACAGAGACCCTGGAGCCTCTTACAGAGACCCCGGGCCCTGTTACAGAGACCCCAGCTGCAGCTGTACAAGACTCTGGTGCAATCACATTTGGAGTATTGTGTACAGATCTGGTCACCGCATTATAAGAAGGATGTGGAACCTTTGGAAAGGGTTCAGAGGAGATTCACTAGGATGTTGCTTGGTATGGAGGGAAGGTCTTACAAGGAAAGGCTGAGGTACATGAGGCTGTTTCATTCGAGAGAAGAAGGTTGAGAGATTACTTAATTGAGATATATAAGATAATCAGAGGGTTAGGTAGGGTGGACAGTGAGAACCTTTTTCTGAGGATGGTGATGGCTAACACAATGGGACATAGCTTTAAATTGAGGGGTGATAGATATAGGACAGATGTCAGAGGTAGTTTCTTCACTCAGAGAGTAGTAGGGGTGTGGAACGCACTGCCTGCAACAGTAGTAGACTCGCCAACTTTAAGGGCATTTAAATGGTCATTGGACAGACATATGGACGAGAATGGAATAGTATCGGTTAGATGGGCTTCAGATTAGTTCCACAGGTCGGCGCAGCATCGAGGGCCGAAAGGCCTGTACTGTGCTGTAATGTTCTATGTTTTATCTGAGCCAGTGAGGGAGGATATGGGAGTCAGTCCATCCTGTAAGGTACCCACAGCCCTGCTCCCTCCCTCAGAGGCAAAGCAGGAGATGTCTCCCAGTACCACCATCCTGACTGTGGAAATGGGGATAACACCAAACAAAGGACATAAAAAGGGAATGCGTCAGAGACAAGGAGAACAATGTTATGGCACTTTAAGAACATTCTCACAATGGGGATAATGTGATAGTAGTAGAAAGTGAGGACTGCAGATGTTGGAGATCAAAGTTGAGAGTGTGTTGCTGAAAAAGCACAGCAGGTCAGGCAGCATCAGAGGAGCAGGAGAATTGACGTTTCAGACATAAACCCTTCATCAGGAATCTGATGCTGCCTGACCTGCTGTGCATTTCCAGCATCACACTCTCGATAATGTGAGAGTAGCACAGCAATGGACAGTGCTCCTTATTTAATCTTTGTGACATAAACATTTCTGAGTCTCCACCAGAACTGATCCCCATCCTGGTATGTGAGACCCAAGACCCTCTCCTCATCGGGAAGGTGAAGAGCCAAATGTGGGACACCCACCAACCATAGGCTTCCTGCCATTTTACTGGAGTGAGAGGAAGGCTGAGATGGAGTGAAAGGACAGCTGCTGGTGTGGCTGCGGATGGGAGAAAGGTTCTGAGGCATCTCAAGAGAGTGGTGAGGCAACACAGAGGCCAGGCTGGGTTAGTGACATGGGGGGATGAGAGTAAGTGAGGGCAGTAACGAGGGTTATAGAACCTGAGGCTTGGTGGGAGGTGTATGCAGACACTGGGATAGTGTGAGCATGAGGTAGCAGAGAGAAAATGGTCATTGACCTCCATGGAGCATTACTGCATATTCCCCTGATATGGAGATCGCACTGACCTGGGTTGCAACCTCGGACCAAACCTTCAGGGTCTGATCCTGAGGAAAGACAATGACCCAACTCTGCACAACTCTATCCACCAGGAACGCCAGCTCGCTGTCCCCAAAGCAGGTACTAGTTTCCCCTTGGACTGCAGATGCTGGAGATCAGAGTCAAGAGTGGTGCTGGAAAATCACAGCAGGTCAGGCAGCATCCGAGGAGCAGGAGAATCGATGTTTCAGGCAAAAGCCCTTCATCAGGAAGCATAAGCCCTTCCTGATGAAGGGCTTCTGCCCATAATGTCGATTCTCCTGCTCCCCAGATGCTGCCTGACCTGCTGTGCTTTTCTAGCACCACACTCTTGGACTAGTTTCCCCTCGTCTGCCATGAGCAGAACAAACATCTCAACTCGTGCAGGACAGCTCCCAAATGCCAGTGTTTGACCTGGTATACAACGGCCTCTTAAATACCGAGCCAGGGATTGCAAGATATCCCAGCAGTCCCAGCATTCACCTCCGGTGAATGGACAAGCATCAGATGAGCAGTGTGCCATAGTGAGGTGTTATCTGGTCAGTGCTCCAGGTTTGGGAATGACAGTATATTGGTCCAGATTGATGTGCTTATTGATTGAATCTGTGGATGAGATTCAATCAATAAGCACACCGACCTGGACCCAATATACCGACCACTGCAACCGACAGCTGGAACTGACAACCAGAAGCGGCAGATTCAAACCACTACAAATGCCGGAGGAAACATCACAGAAGCGTTTCACAGGAGGCTCCCAAGCACTGAGGATGTCACCGAGACAGGGGACAAAACATCTGCAACACAAATTCCCAGCTCGGCGAACAGAACCACAACAACGAGCACCCGAGCTAAAAAATCTTCTCACAAACTTTGAACGACAGTATGTAAAACCTCATGAAAACTCATGAAACCTTGTGGAGAGAAACTTTCCATGAAACATGATGAAAATTACACTTAGCCAATTCTGGTCAGATTCTGCCCTATGTTTTTATTCAGTAAAGTAAATTGAGAAAGAAATTTAAAACCTCACCTGCAGGTTTATTTGTTCCTGTGCTCTGGTGGTTAACATTGTTGTGAGTGGTTAATAACTTATATAAATGAGCATTAGGCTGCCTCATCCATGTGTAACTGCTTGCCAATGGCTATGTTTTTGTAAGCTCAATTTTTTCCTAAGTACCAGTGATTTTTGAGCAATAGACAAGTATACTACAGATGGCATTGTTTAAAGAGTTTAATATGCTTGCTAGCTTTTTAGATCTTGGAATAAATCTATGCATCTGCAAATCAAACTCATATGGTGATTCCTCTGTATAACTTCAACTTCAATAAGCCTTTCCCCTTCACAAAACAGAATAAAAATGAGAAATGGGATTACTCACAAAAATCTGCATTAAAGCACCCCACAGTGAGACATTATATGGTTCTAAAACTATCATATGTATGGAAATGTTTTTGGCATAACAATTGCAATTCAGGATAACAATGGTGGTTCCCATTACAGGGCTGTGACTCTGTGGTGTAATCAATGGTGCACAATCTACAAAACTAAATAAACAGCAGCTTGCTGGAGAGCAGCAAGGGAATTGGCTTTATATCTTAAATTTTGCCTTTGCAGGGAAACTTGACAATGTCAGCACCACCAAGGCAATGGGCATCAACCCATCTCAATGCAGTCTCTGACAACAATCATAGGATCCCTACCGTGTGGAAGCAGGCCATTCAGCCCATCACGTTGACTCCAAACAGCATCCCACCCAGACCCATTTCCCTCCATTTCCCATGGCTAACTCACCTAGCCTGCATATCCCTGGACACGATGGGAAATTGAGCAAGGCCCAAGCACATTTTTGGACGAGGGGAGGAAACTGAAGCAACTGGGAGAAACCCATAGAGACACGGGGAGAACATGCAAACTCCACACAGACAGTCACCCAAGGCTGCAACCAATACCATGTTCTTAATACTGTGAGGCAGCAGTGCTAACCACTGTGCCACTGTACCATGCTAAATAAAGCTTGGAGAATGTGGACATCAATCCTGCTACCTCTTACATGCTAAGCGAGCACTCCATCATTTGAGCTAATCCTCCAAAATTAGCACTTGTCATCATGGTTGGCCAGAAATGCAGCCAATCATGAAATATGAATAGGATCACATATTCTTAAAATTCAAAATGCTGTTGATGGCAAAAATCTGAAATAAAACCAGAAAATGCACAGCCAGCCAGTAAGCTCCTACAGAAAGAGAGAAGGAAGCAGAGTTAGTGGTCTGGGTATAATAGACACAAAGAGGATCTTGTTGGAGACCCAGAGAGAGATCCATCTTGCTGGATACATCATGAATCATGAAATAAAACAAAGAACTGCAGATGCTGGAGATCTGAAACAAAAACAGAGAAATTGCTGGAGAAACTCAGCAGGTCTGGCAGCATCTGTGTAGAGAAATCACAGTTGGTTTCAGGTCCCCTAGTTACATGGCTAACTGACATTAATTACATCAAGACAGAAATTGCTGGAGAAACTCAGAACCAAAGAAGTGTCACTGGACCCGAAATGTTGACTCTGCTTTTCCCCATGGATGCTGCCAGAACTCTCCAGCAGTTTCTGTTGCTATATGAATAATCAGGCAGGCATTTAACAGGCCAGCACCAGGTCTTCTCCAGGATCAAGAGGCCTCTATGGATGGATGTCTTGCCCCATTGTGAGATTCAGGCCAGTCAGACGCTGCAGCTCAAATGAATTGCAGCATCATCAGGGAGGCAGTGACTGCTGTAGGTACCACACCCACCAGAGGGCCAGGATCACCACAGAGTCAGGCCGCATGTCACATATGTCTGGGTGGAATTAACTTGTTGTCCATCTCACATTGTGATACCTATGGCTGCAAGATTAACCCTTACGCCTCATTGGTCATGAACCAAAAAGGCTGTAGATGAGCCTTCCCACAGTGAACCCAATCAGAGTTGAGGGGAGAAAATAGCAGGATCCCTACCCTGTAAATGTCTCCAAGCCACTAAACTAGGAGAAAGTGAGGTCTGCAGATGCTGGAGATCAGAGCTTAAAAATGTGTTGTTGGAAAAGCGCAGCAGGTCAGACAGCATCAAAAGAACAGGAGAATCGACGTTTCGGGCATACGCCCTTCTTCAGGAATCTGAAGAAGGGCTTATGCCCGAAACGTCGATTCTCCTGTTCCTTTGATGCTGCCTGACCTGCTGCGCTTTTCCAACAACACATTTTTAAGCCACTAAACTAACCCTTGTTGAAGGATCAAGATTCCACCCTGTGTTTCAGCTTAAGGAAGTTTCATCAGAATTTGATTTCAGTGAAATAAAATATGAATGAAGAGCATGTGTAAATACTTACAAATGAATAGCAAAGAGGAAGTGTGAAATAATTCCACAGAGACCAGTATCCCATCGCCAAGCCTCTCTTTATATATACATGGAGAGTCCTTGACACTGAGCCAGCTCCCTCAGAGCCAGCTCTCAGAATGAACAGAACCTCTGACACTCTGGGTTTTATGTGTCAGCCAGGACTCCCTGGTTGGATCAGGTCAACAGCCTCACTCAGAGAACCCATATTCTATGAGATTCATCTAGCTGACCATGTTACAATCGGTTACAAAAAGAAAACCCGGTAAAGATGTAAAATCTCTCATGGTCCTGAATAAAAGGCATTTAGACTCTTGGAGGTGGACCACCGCACTGGCTGTATGTCAATGGATATTCCCACCTCAAGCACTGTCTTGCAAATCCTCCACTTGTAGTGGTTCTTGTGTACTCGTTCTCCAATATCAGTTTAAAAGAATTAGGATTAGTCAATGTGGTGTAAAGCTGCTGGTCTCAGCGTTGAGATGGGTGTTAAGCGACCCATGGAAAGGCAAGGTGCCTTTCCCCATTGATTGGAACAGAGTAGAAAGCCAAAGTCAGGGTCAGTGAGGATTGGAATTAAATTTGTGACCAGAAGCTCAGGGTCATGCTTGTGGACTGAATGGAGGTTTTCAGCAGGACAGGTATCTAATCTACATGAGGTCAGCGAAGCACTGTGAGTTATTACTACTATACGCAGACGGACAATGGGCACTGAATTGCTGTTTCACTTAAAAGGTGTTTTTGAGATCAGGAAGTGAGAAGTGAGGAGATGAGAGCATAGGTATTCGATTTCTTGTGCTCAGCTACTGATATGGCATGGTCAGTGTAGGGCAGATAGCCAGTCCTGATGTTCCACTCTCAAAGTTATGTAACCTTTCTTGGTCGTTGTGGAATATACTCCAAAAACGTGTACAATGTGTGAGCATATTTTATTGATATCCGATCAAATAGTACTGGGCACTGAGATTGCTGGGCTTTGGACGATGTTCTTCTTTTATAAACTGAAGGCTAGTGACAGTGTTTTAGTGAAGAATGATCTGACCCGAGAAATGGGGAAGATGCATAAAGAGATCACCGATAACCAGAAGCTATGAGCAACAGATGCAAGGTCCATTTAGGCAGCAAACTGTGCAGATAGAAAGCCCATCTAGAGGCTCAGATAGAACAGGAGAAAACCTACAAAAGGAAACACCTTAACCATCCAACCAAATCAATCAGCCACTCTGTGTAAAATAGTATTGGAGATCAAATGACTTATAAGGGAAATCTGAGCACATAGAATATTCACTAAACACAAAGAACCAATGCCAAGCAATGCCATTATGTAATCCTACCCAGCCGGGTTTAATGGAAGATTGTGAGGGTCAAGTGTAAGTCCATGTCAATGCTGCACCAGCAGCAACTTGAATATAGACCATAGCAGCAGGTGGGTGGCCCAGCAGGACAGGGAAGGAAGGATGGAGTGAATTCTTCCTGATTGATGTGACATACCCACAGCAAGATTTAGGCTCACCTGACGGCACAGTCCCAAAGGATTAATTATGGTCTGCAGAAATTCATAGTTGGTGGCAAGAAAACTAATTTCATATTGGATATAGAGGCATTTATTTTTTTCAGATGTTCCATCATAGTTAAGCTCAAAAATTTTCAGATCATCCTTGATTCAACTTTGAGGCATCAGAGATTTGAAAGTCAGAGTGAAAGTGTAGAAGTATTCTGCATTTCACTACAGTAGAAGAGAACTTAGAGAAACCCTGTGTGTTATTTTCTAATCATGACACATCTTTATTAATCAGAGTTGCATAGTTAGCTTTAAATACTCCTCATTAACAGATATTAAAGTGAACTCAGTGCTCCAGGGACCACTCGACACTCAACCTCAGAACACAAAAAAACAACTCTGAGCCTTTCGTTCCTCTTGAAAGAGAAGCTAAAATGATGGACAAAAATGAAACCAAGGACAAAGCTGATTATCCAAAAGAAGGAGTTCTTGACCCTAGTTGGCCTTTTTCAGGGCATAGAGACAGAGAAGGAAGCCACCATTCATGTTGTCCATCTAGTGGAGACCGAGATCTTAGACCTGGCTATAGTCTTGATTGTGAATTATCTGCTACAGTACTTCACCGTGACTGGGAAACATGAAGAAAACCTGTTACCAATCCAATCAAAATGAAAACAAGTGAAATTACAAAAAGTTCCACAACTAGCAAGGACATCACAAACAACATCTGAAAGGTCTTGGATTGAAGAGTTAAAAATAGATCTCCAATCAAGTATAGGGCAGATCTCACTCCTCTCAGACAAAGCTCCAGCCAAGTGACAATGTTCCACCTGTATTACAAAACAAATCTGGACAGAGAACCTCAACATGAACATTGAGAAATAAACTCCAATTTTCATCAATCTTCCATCCAGATGTAGTTCAACAACAGAAGCAGCTAATAAAAAGCTGTTCAAGGGAAAAAAAAGATATGCTTACATTTAAATTAGATGAGGTCAACAATAAAGGTTCATACATGGTTAATTTACACAAATGGCCACTGGAGTGTCCAAATCAATCTCATAAACATGCCATGAGTACACTCAAGACATTTCACATTCAACAGCTCAAAGGTCAAGCTATAGGACATTGGAGGTATGGTGAGTGCCTTAACAAAGCTAAAGTTCAGGCAGCAAAGGAGCTTTAAGACATCAGAGTTCAACAAGAATTGGAGCAATCTAATCACCTTAAAAAGCCTGTTGGCCTGAAAACCCAACTATCAGCATAATACCTTCGAAACTGAAACAGAAAATGTTACAGCAGTTTTCTGAAAATCCTGTACAAAGACAGCCAATGTTCACATGCAAGTGACATACATGACAGAGAGACATACAGCTGGAGAGAAAAAGCCTCTCTTCTGCTGACATATCTCAATACCCCAGATCACTCTGAAGGATCAGCTGAGGAAAACTTTCATTCCTGTAGTTCCACTTCAGAAACCTATTTCCCCACAGATGATGTTGGAAGTCACATGACATCCAGGTTATAGTCCAACAGGTTTATTTGAAATCACCAGCTTTTGGAGCGCTACTCCTGATGAAAGAGTAGTTCTCAGAAAGCTTGTAATTTCAAATAAACCTGTTGGACTAAAACCTGGTGTCATGCGACTTCTGACCTTGTCTCCCCCATTCCAACACTGACACCTCCACATCACGGATGATGGCTGACATCCAACAATGTTCTTTTCTGCAGAGAAGCAGCCATCCGATTCCACTGCTTTCATCATTCTCACAGACAATGATAAGGGAGAACACGTATCCTATACACTCTCCAAGAGAGCTAAGACCGTGATTGGAGATAAATACCTCAAGCCAAAAAGACTTGTGGGTGGACAAAGCCAAGTGAACAGGATCCCCATTTAAATTTTATATGTGCCTTTGTGAGTATGCTTGACATTGCAGCTCTATTAATTTCCTCAGGTTTGGGAGCAATAAAATTCCCCTTTCATTTACTCAACCCTGTAATTAGCACAATTTTTGTTTCAGGCAAACTAGTTCTCAACATCTTAAGTAAGTGAGGTATAGTTCAGGACTCTTGTCAAAGAGAGTGGCAGTGTCCCTAACTTGGAGCCAGAAAGCCTGGATTTAAATCCCACTTGTTTCAGAGGTATGTCATAACACATCTGAACAAGGTAATTAAAAGTGCAATATAGTTAAATGCTCTAAAGATCATTAACTTTTTGTTGTATCTAACCAGAGGTGTTGGAAAGAGAGGAGTAATTCAGCCCTCCTCACCTGTACACAACAAACTCTGAATTATTATACTGAAGTATTTTACTGTTTACTCTGTTAGATCGCAGCAAACAATCCTGAGCAGCCAATCATGTGCAGGAAAATATCACTACGGTTCGTAATTTATTATCATGGACCATAAATCATTGTAACTGGATAAACACAAACAAAACAAAAACTCAGGAAAAGCAGATAAAAATATCCAGTGAAATCTTTCTGGACCGTGAACGGTATGGTCCATGGTAAAAAGTTGGGAAAATTGGGTGTGATGTTCAGCAAGTTCCTTTTTGATGTTGAGACCAAAAAGTTCCATTTTCCTAGATGTCAAGAAGCAATGCTCACTCATGGATGATGAGAGGTCTGTTTGCATGGATCATAATCTCTTTATCACTAACATGCAGTTTCCCATCTCCTACCCAACAATCGAAATAAGATGCTGAGAATTCTCAATATGAAAGACTAAGCAGTTTCCTGGTGACTCCAGGTCATGACTTATTCCTCCGGACTTACATCTTGGATGCTTAGCACCAGCATCTCAAGGCACCATTCCATGGACAATGGCCTCATGTAGAGATATGTCCATTGACATGTACCAGTTTCACCACATCATCATGGCACCAACTTACAGTGTATTTTTACATTTCAATGCTGCAGTTTCAGTGCACTAGTACGTCTCTTTGAAATGCTGCTGTAAGGGTGTTTTGTGTGCAGGGACAGACACCTAGCTCATTGTTCGGACAATGATGCACCTCAGCGTTGCTTACCCACTTTCTTAGTGTGCATTCACATTGTGCCTACTTCAACCTCACGACAGTCCCACTGTGCCTTGCCTTGTGTCCCCTCAGCCATACCTTAATATCTCACAGCACCTTCTATCTTGCCATTTAGTGTGGACAAAAAGCCAGGCAGCTTGTTATAGTTGTCTGAAGCCAGCATTTAATCAGTAGAGACTTTGCCGTACACACTGTGCTGTATTAATCTCATATCTACAACCTACACTGCAAACACACTGCAAGTGCTTCAACCAGATGGCCATGCACCAAAGTCATATGGGACTCGTCCTCAGTTGAGTCATGGGGGTGCTGCTGTCTGTCAGGAGGTCCCAATACAGTTAGCAAGGGCCATGTCCATAATCAGTCGAAGGACTTGAACAAGGTTTGGCTTGGGATGTTATGGTCAGAGTCTTGGGGAATGCCAGAGGAATCAAAGTCAAGGGGTTGTTAGCAGGGGAGACTGCGGTTATTGGGAAATGGGGGAGTTTAATGCTGGGGAATAGAGACAGAGAGGACAGGATGTTGATAGAAGGATATCCATATAGGGTGAAGAGGCAGTTGTGCACAGGAGGGTTGGGGGGGTGGGGGGGAAGCAATCATTGGTAATTACCACAACAGTGGCCTTTACCTTGATTGTGCATCATGATGTTGGGCAAAACTGTAGAGATGGACTCAGGGATAAGGATGACCACTGCATTCATAATTCCAGGAGGTGTGCAGGAGATCAGCAGGAAGGGCATCCAGAGAATGCCAGCTAGAAAGGAACACATAGGCCTAGGTAAATCCCTTAATGACATTGTGGAGCCTGTGATTCACTGAACCAAGCTTCATGTGCATTACCTTTCATGTGCTGGTTACTTCTAAGGTGATCTGTGAATGGAACATGTCTGTGACTGCACCTCGATTTGGGGGAGTAAGTATTTTGTTTTCTGTCCCAGTACATTGGCTCCACTTCTGGCAGACAGGAGTCCCTTCAAAGCGCAACAATTTCAGTCACATACTTGCAGAGCCATTCTCATTTGTATCATTGTGTATATGGAGTGCTCAGCATATCCAACTGTGTAAATATCAAGTGCTGGTCATGAATAACCTCAACGATGTCATTTGGCAGAACATAGTCATCTCTGTGAAGCACAAGGACTCGGGGAAGGGGCATTTTTAAAGTAACACTTACAGATGACAAAACCCAAAGCAAAGCAAGATCTTACAGGCTGCAGAGGCACCTTGAGCTGTAAGTATTCATTAAGACACTCTTGTATGCAACCTTAAGTGGGAATGGGAGCACAATGTCTGAGTTCTCACTTTCAATCTCCTGCTATCTCTTTGTGATATGAGTGCAATGTGTTACAGACTCCACACATTGCACTGAAAGGCCCATACCATAACATAGGAGAAAGTGAGGACTGCAGATGTTGGAGATCAGAGTCAAGAGTGGGGTGTTGGAAAATAGCACCACACTCTGAATAGGAAGGGCTTGGAGAGATATGGGCCGGGTGCTGGCATGTGGAACTAGATTGGGTTGAGATATCTGGTCGGCATGGGCAAGATGGACCGAAGGGTCCGTTTCCGTGCTGTACATCTCTGTGACTCTATGACTCTTGATCCATATCATAACACAGGGGTGAAAGTGGGTACTGCAGATGCTGGAGTTTAGAGTCTAGATTAGAGTGGTGCTGGAAAAGCACAGCGGGTCAGGCAGCATCCAAGGGAACAGGAAAATCAATGTTTCGGGCCAGAGCACTACTCTAATCTTGACCCATATCATATGACAGCTGAGTTTAGGAGTGGAGCAATGTGGTACAAGTTATCTGTGATCATTGGGACCACATCCTGGGAGTCTGTGCCAGGTACACCGGGAGGTGCCAAGATTCCATATCCTTGAGGATGCTCATACTCCTGCTGCTTTGAGGGGCTAGATGCATTGCAAGAATAGTTACTGGGAGACAAGCTCTAACATCTCCGACCATGGCTGATGACTCCGTTACACAGCACCCTGACTGAGGCTGAGTATTGATAAAATACAACCCATTCTTCAACCAGGGCCATGATGGAACATACAATAGAGCTCCCAAAGATGGAGCCCTGATGCTTGATTTACCCTGCAGGAGGCCTTGTAGTGTTCTCAGAATGGAGCGTGCTACGTACAGACTGTGCTCTACACAGTGGAGCAGGCAAAGAGGAAATATGATGGACACTAACAAGCTGGAAGGACAGGAGCAGTCTTCTAAAGATAAAGATGAGGGATGAGGACATTGAGCAGGAGAAACATCAACTGCTGAGCAACAGAGCACCACAGTTTCAGGAACTACAATTCACACAGGACTGAACTGACATCCACTTCCAATAGATGAGAACTGGGTGTAATGATCATTCATTGACTCTAAAACTGTTGTTACATGACAGGCAAGTAGTCTGTTCCACTTCCAAAGATAAATGCAGCTTCTGTTTGTGCCTTCTCTGTTCGCTTTTGCTGTTGTTGGAAGAGGAGAAAGTGAGGACTGCAGATGCTGGAGATCAGAGCTGAAAATGTGTTGCTGGAAAAGCGCAGCAGGTCAGGCAGCATCCAAGGAACAGGAGAATCGACGTTTCGGGCATAAGCTGCTGCGCTTTTCCAGCAACACATTTTCAGCTCTGTTGTTGGAAGAGACTGGTTTGAAATGTTTGAAGGTCTTCCTGTATGTGATCATCCCAACATGAACAATGGTAAGATGCTGAACTGCTGGGGCATTGTGGAACAATGAGCATTGGCTTAAGAGAACAATGTAACAATGTAGCTAAGGACAGGTAAGATTGGTGGTTTGGTGATTAAACAGCGATAGGTATGGAAATATAGTAGTTGTATGCGCAAGGAAGTGTCAACCATGCTAAAAATGTTCTCTGAGAAGGTGAAGGGTAACTCTGCACCATCAGTGCTTGGCCAGATGCTTCAAACATGGCACAGCACCAGGGATCCCAGCTATCCTGACAGGCTCGATGACTTCCCTAGCAGCAGAATGGGTGAGTACCAGACAAACACTGAGGGGTGTGGCTCTTGAAAATAAGGTGAATTTGAGACAGTAACATGAGAAAACTCACTTGGCCTCGCAGAGAGAAATCCTCCATAAAATTTGAAAATGAACTTTAGCTGATTCCTGGCAAGATTCAGCCAACATATTTCTAAGTCAGGTGCAATGATCTCACTGGGATAAAATCCTCAATACCTATGGGCAGCTGTACAATATGCAAAATCGTTCATAGCAGTGAGGATATGATTACATAAAGAGAGTTTGAAATGAAGGATCGTTTGCCAAATAAAATGAGCCAGCATGCAGTGACATTGTTTTACTGTCTTTATTATTCGTGTGTTTATTTGTTTTAAATTGTCACTTGGGTTCTTTCCAAAGTGTATAAAATTCTGTATATCCCAAGATAAAACAGAGATTTGTTTGAGATTTTATGTATTAATGGTCAGTTGACATATCGTTCCGTCTGCTTTTACACAACAAGAATTGATGTAAGGATAATTCTGTCAAAAAACAAACTCAGGAGTAAGGCGTGTGAGTTGAACCTGTCTTGTCTAATCATGAGCATGGAGGGGAAATTCCTCACCATTTTCAATGCATTCACATTGTATAAAAAACACAGGAAATGCTTTAGTAAGGAAAATAAAGTTAGACTTGTTTCTGCTTCTTGTGCACATTTAAAATGCTTTTCTAATTCTCCTCACACCTTTCAAGACTTCCTATGAGCTGTGCACACAGCAAAACCTTTTGACCCTATTTCCATATGTCAGAGCAAGAACCAATCGTAGAGCAGCTGCAGTTTGCGAAGATTGAAACTATTGGGAGACCCTGGAAAATTGATGATGCACAGCAGCTGCCAGGAGCCTCTGATTGAGGTGGAATGAAGAAGATTGTGGCTGTTAAAAGTTAGACATTAAGTAAGGTGATTTTTTGCGGCCTGAACTCCCTGTATTAATAAAGAAAATTTCCCGTAAGTTCAAACGCTACACATTGTAAGGCCCATTGACAAACCTAAATTAAATGTCAGCATAATCCTTCACACATACAGGGTTATGCAGAAAATGCTGTTCAATCACGGTCTC
The DNA here is from genome assembly GCF_004010195.1 of Chiloscyllium plagiosum. NCBI lineage: Eukaryota > Metazoa > Chordata > Chondrichthyes > Orectolobiformes > Hemiscylliidae > Chiloscyllium > Chiloscyllium plagiosum. The sequence goes on along the minus strand of NC_057712.1, from coordinate 4,396,982 downwards.
ATCTAATACAACCAAGAAACATATTCTGCACATTACGCAAATGAATAATGCAGGAGATGGATTTCAGTCCTAGTATGATGATATGATTCGGAGATGCCGGTGTTGGACTGGGGTGTACAAAATTAAAAATCACACAACACCAGGTTATAGTCCAACAGGTTTAATTGGAAGCACACTAGCTTTCGGAAGCACACCAGCTTTCGGTGGTACCTGATGAAGGAGCGACGCTCCGAAAGCTAGTGTGCTTCCAATTAAACCTGTTGGACTATAACTTGGTGTTGTGTGATTTTTAACTAAGTATGATGATAGGTACCTAACCTGTACCTCCCAAAGACTGGAAGGTCATATCAAACAGTATGCCATTTTGGCGTTTCGCAGCAAGCAAGGTACCGACTGCCAAGCAGATCCTGCTCGTAAAACTCAAAGCACACTGCTCAACATTAGATGTAATTACCTGAGGGATAATTATGAGACTTCATTAAAACTGTTTTATTTGAAATTCTCAACAAAGATGTTCAATGAAGTGAAGATTGTGTCAATCATAATTATGGTCTCCAAACTTAAAAAAAAATCACCTCCAGAGAGAAAAGGACAACTCAGCTTCCTGCTACAGAACGACCTTACAGCATAGCCACATGAGGAACAGTATTAACAAAGATATTCCCTGTGACTGAGGAACTGTGTAATGTTTCTCCAGACAGAGTCATGATCAAAGTTTTGAATTCTCTTTCACAGATACCAATCGATGCTGGATCAATTTTGAGTTGGTCTTCTTTCAAACAGGCATGACAAGCTATCAGATAGAGGTAAGGATATTGAGTTTGGTTGCTAATCAGTCATGTACTTCTTGAATAGCAAAAACAGGTTCCAGGAAATAAGTGGGGCCCTCATGTTTCTGTGTTCCTGATCAACCTTTGCCAAACACAGCCACTCAGGCAACCATAAAATACAAGAGTAGTGTTAGGCCATTCAGCCCATCCAGTCTGTTCCCCCATTCAATCATGACTGATATTTCTCAACCCCATTTTCCTTCCTTTGCCTCGTAACCTTTGGTCCCTTTACTAATTAGGCCTAGGACACTATCCGGAGGAGCTCCTGCAGAGATGTCCTGGAGCTGAGATGTGTGACCCCCAACAAACATGACCATCTTCCTATGTGTAAGGTATGACTTCAACCAGGAGAGAATTTGCCCCGAAAACACATTGATTGCAATTTTGCTAGAACTCTATGATGACACATTCAGTCGAATGTGGGCCTGATGTCAAAGGCTGTCATTCTCACCTCACCTTACCTGTGGAATTCAGCTCTTTTGTCCATAGAAATGTACAGTACTGAAACAGACCCTTCAGTCCAACACGTTCATGCCAACAGATATCCTAACCTAATCTCGTCCCACTTGCAAGCACTTGGCCCTTTCCCTCTAAACTCTTCCAGATACCTGATAAATATTGCAATTGTACCAGCCTCCGCCACTTCCTCATTCTATACATGCACCACCCTCTGTGTGAAAAAGTTGCCCCCAGGTCCCTTTTATATCTTTTCCCTCTCACCCTAAAGCTTTAGTTCTGGACTCCCCAATCCAGGGAAAAGAATTTGTCTATTTATCCTATACATACTCCTCATGATTTTATAAGCCTCTCTGTGAGGTCACCCCTCAGCCTCCAACGCTCCAGGGAAAACAGCCCCAGCCTATTCAACCTCTCCCTAAAGCTCAAATCCTCCAACCCTGGCAACATCCTTGTAAATCTTTTGTAATCTTGCTAACCTATCTCCCATGGGGAGCCTTGTCAAATGCCTTACTGAAGACCATATAGATCATATCTACCACTCTGGCCTCATCAATTGTCTTTGTTACTTATTCAAAAAAACTCAATCAAGTTTGTGAGACATGATTTCCCACGCACAAAGCCATGTTGACTATCCCGAATCAGTCCTTGCCTTTCCAAATACATGTACATCCTATCTCTCAGGATTCCCTCTAACAAATTGCCCATCACCGATGTCAGGCTCACCAGTCTATAGTTCCCTGGCTTGTTCTTACCACCTTTCTTAAATGTTGGCACCACGTTAGGCAGCTTTCAGTCTTCCGGTATCTCACCTGTGACTATCGATGATCCATGTTTGAACCAAGGCTGTAATTAAGTCAGGCGCTGAGTAGCACTGGTAGAACCCAAACTGGGTGTCACTGAGCAGGTGTTCCTTTCCTCCATTGTTGATGACACTTTCTATCACTTTACAGATCACTGAGAGTAGACTGATAATTGGCTGGGAGAAAGTGAGGACGGCAGATGCTGGAGATCAGAGTCAAGAGTGTGTTGCTGGAAAAGCACAGCAGGTCAGGCAGCATCTGAGGAGCAGGAGAATCGACATTTCGGGCAAAAGCCTTTCATCAGGAATGAGGCTTATGGGTCAAGGTGTGAGGTAAATGGGAGGAGTTGGTGCAGACCTACAAACAGACCCCACCACCAAACATTTCCCTCGCCACCTTATCTGCATTCCGTAATGACCATTCCCTCTGCGACTCTCTTGTCAAGTCCACACTCCCACCAACCCACCCTCTTCTTCCGGCACCTTCCCCTGCCACCACAGGAAGTGCAAAACCGGCAGCCACACCTCCCCCCTCACCTCCATCCAAAATCCCAAAGGAGCCTTCCACATCCATCAGTTTTACCTGCACTTCCACACGTCATTTACTGTATCCGTTCCTCCCGATGCAGTCTTCTCTACATTGGGGAGACAGGATGCCTACTTGTAGAATACTTCAGAGAACATCTCCAGGACACCCACACCAATCAACCCCACTGCCCTGTGGCCAAACATTTCAACTCCCCCTCCCACTCCACCAAGGACATGCAGGGCCTGGGCATCCTCCATTGCCAAACCCTAACCACCTGATACCTGGAGGAAGAACACCTAATCTTCCGCCTTGGGACCCTTCAACCACACGGGATCAATGTGGATTTCACCAGCTTCCTCATTTCCTCTCCCCCCACCTTATCCCAGATCCAACCTTCCAACTTGGCACCACCTTCATGATCTGTCCATCTTCCTTCTCATGCACACTTAACGGCAAGGTCCTAGGGAGTGTTGCTGAACAAAGAGACCTTGGAGTGCAGGTTCATAGCTCCTTGAAAGTAGAGTTGCAGGTAGATAGGATAGTGAAGAAAGCGTTTGGTATGCTTTCCTTTATTGGTCAGAGTATTGAGTACAGGAGTTGGGAGGTTATGTATAGGACATTGGTTAGGCCACTGTTTGAATATTGTGTGCATTTCTAGTCTCCTTCCTATCAGAAGGATGTTGTGAAACTTGAAAGGGTTCAGAAAGGATGTTGCCAGGGTTGGAGGATTTGAACTATAGTGAGAGGCTGAACAGGCTGGGGCTGTTTTCCCTGGAGTATCGGAAGCTGAGGGGGTGACCACATAGAAGTTTATAAAATTATGAGGGGCATGGATAGGATAAATAGACTAAGTCTTTTCCCTGGATTGGGGGAGTCCAGAACTAGAGGGCATAGGTTTAGGGTGAGGGGGGAAAGACATAAAAGAGGCCTAAGGGGCAACGTTTTCACGCAGAGGGTGGTACGTGTATGGAATGAGCTGCCAGAGGAAGTGGTGGAGGTTGGTACAATTGCAACATTTGAAAGGCGTCTGGGTGGGTATATGAATAGGTAGGGTTTGGAGGGATATGGACCGGGTGTTGGTGGTGGGACTAGATTGGGTTGGGATATCTGGTCGGCATGGACAAGTTGGACTGAAGGGTCTGGTTCTGTGCTGTACATCCCTATGTCTCTATCCACTCCACCCTTCTCTCCAACCTATCACCATTACCCCCACCTTCATCCACCTATTGTACTCCCAGCTACCTACCCCCCAGGCCCACCCCCTACCCCACCCCCTTTCCCATTTATCTCTCCATCCCCTCGGCTCACAGCCTCATTCCTGATGAAGGGCTTTTGCCTGAAACGTCGATTCTCCTGCTCCTCGGATAATTGGCTGAGTTGGATTTCTCCTGCTTTCTGGGTACAGGACATACCTGGGCAATTCTGTGTATTGTTGAGTAGATGCCAGTTTTGTCATTGTACTGGAACACCTTGCAACACTGTTTTCAGCTACTGCTTCCATGGCCCGCACATTTTAAACTGTGGCTGTGCAATGCGATGATGTCCTCTCATTAAGAGGGCAATGCACATTGTGAGCTGTAAGTACATTTTAAAAAAAAAATTCCTAATCATTCCGTTCCAATTAACACTTAAACCTTTCCCCTTGGGATGTTTAATTTTACTCATTCAGCTCCAGTGCCTGCTCACTTCCCAGTTAAACCTTTAGTTAGGGCTTTCCGATAGATCCTCACTCTCCAAAGGAATTTTTGCAATCGATGAAAGAGTGCAGAAACAAACCACTTGGCACATGGAGTCTGCACCAAGCCTCCAAAGAGCATCCCATGAATACCCATCCCCGTATTCCTGCATTTAGTACGGCCAATCTGTCTAATCTGCACATCTTTGCACTGTGAAAAGAAACCAGAGCACCCACAGAAAACTCACACAGACAGAGGGAGAACGTGCAAACTTCACCCAGGCAGTCACCCAGGGCTGGAACTGGACCCAGCTGCTTGGTGCTGTGAGGCAGCAGTGCTAACCACTGAGCCACCACGCTGCCTCATTTTAACTGTCAGCTGTAACTAGCTTCTAGCTCAAGCATGTGTTTTGCAGATCTGAAATAAATGGCTTTACCATAGGAACAACTCTTTATCTTATTGATATTTCTGGTGTGTCTGTTTGGCTGGTTGACTTTCAACTGCTGCAGCTGGTAACAATCCCCATGAGAAGTTATTAAAATGGTAATGTATTCACAAGTGTAAATGTTCAGCACCAATCGGGCATCCCCTCGAATTCTGTATTCCCAGGTGTATTAGAATTCACACTGTTGTTTCCTAGTATTTGTGAGGCCCATCAGTTGTCGCTATATTTTATCTGATGGAATGCCAATGACTATCAGGGTGTGATTAACTATTTGCTGCCACTATCATCTCTCCTTGACCAGGTCTAACAGCCGAGGAGAAAGTGAGGATTGCAAATGCTGGAGATCAGAGTCGAGGATGTGGCGCTAGAAAAGCACAGCAGGTTAGGCAGCATTGGATGTGCTTTACCAGCACCACATTCAGGTCTAACAGCCTAGTTGGTTAACAGCCATCGAAGAAAATGCATAATAAGTCTGAACAAGAAGATCTTGTCTTAAACAGATCATAGTTTATTATACAATAGCAAGTTATGCAAGAGTGGGAGGAAAATAACCCACTCTGCCTACCCACTACTTGGCCACAGAAACCATGTTTGTTCTTAGCTAAACAGAGCATACACATAACACCTCAACTTGACCACAACCAGCTCAGGAACTAAACAGCAAAACAAGACATTACCTAAACAGCTTCTAGACTGAAGGAATACACTCCTTAGATGATCTGATTACTGACTTCCGACCTCACAATAGCACCACCGCTCCTGCAGCCCCGAGGGCATCACTAGTCTCCTCAGATACAGATAGGAGGGCTGTATCTATTCATGTCAAGAGTGTGGTGCTGGAAAAGCACAACCAGTCAGGTAGCATCCAAAGAGCAGGAGAATCGAGAGCAGGAATGATGAAGGGCTTATGCCTGAAATGTCAATTCTCCTGTTTCTCAGATGCTGCCTGACCTGCTGAGCTTTTCCAGCACTACACTCTCGAATCTGATCTCCAGCATCTGCAGTCCTCACTTTCTCATGCATCTATTGATGGTAATGGTTAATAAAAGGTACGTTGTGGTTGTTTTTTTCAAGACTGCTCAATTATGATTAAAGTTTTAGACAAAATCAAGATCTTAAGGAGCAACGTTTTCACGCAGAGGGTCGTGCGTGTATGGAATAAACTGCCAGAGGAAGTGGTGGAGGCTAGTACAGTGACAACATTTAAAAGCTATCTGGATGGATACATGAATAGGAAGGGTTTATAGGGACATGGGCCAAATGCTGGCAAATGGGACTAGATTAATTTAGGTTATCTGATTGGCATGGACGAGTTGAACTGAAGAGTCTATATAACTCTGTGCCTCTATACTACTTATTTAAATATAAAGGTGAATGGTTTGCAACATTTTTGTATTAACACAGTCATTCAGTCAGGTTAAATCAAAATAATTTCCAGTCAAAAGAGTGAACAAAAATAGTGTGTTCTAAGTTGATGTTAATCCTCAGCCTGTTGAAAAAATAAAAAGTTTCAAAAGGTGGACCTGGTGCTCATGAACAATAAGTAATCGACATGTCATTGTGTGAAGGATTAAACAGTTTACACGTGCTACCAACCTGGTAAAACTTTGGGAGAAACTATTATTCTTGGATGAAATTTTATACAATAAAGTATTACACCAACATTTGGAATTCTATATAATGGGAGTGAACTGGAAGTGATTTAGCACAATGGAATTATATGCTTAGATCAGACTAACGCTTGGATCAGGAATGTATTTCACTGGGGCCAACTGCAGTTGTTTTTGAAGCAAAGTAAAAAGAAAATCTGGAAGTACTACTGCACCAGTCACAATTGTTTGCCCAAAGCACGATGGTTGGTGCTGCTAAGTGCAGCTATCTCCCATTTAATTCAAATGCATTCCAGCTTACCACCAACATCTGCTGAAATCTTAGCAAAAAGAAATACAGTCCCTATTCAAACATTTTAAGTATAGTTGAAGATGACTTCAATAGATAATGCCAAGCATACTTTGGTGTGTTGAACCAAGAACAAACAGCAAACCAATTTTAAGTGCAGGGATGACACAGCGTGTAATACAATTTAGAATAGATGCACCATGCAGTAATCTTCTGCTGCTTTATTCGCTATCATTGCAGAACCAAGGGTAGAAGCAGTGTCAAGAATTTTCAGTTGGGAGTGTAAGAAATACAAATGGGTCTCTTCACAGCATGACATCGGGTCACTGTCTGAGTGCTCAGTGACAGGGAGAGCTGATGAGTTGTGATCAGTTCCCGATTTCCAAGATTTATTCCAGTCCTGTAATTGTAGGACTCCAGTTGAGTAAGTCAGAGGTAATTAACCTGTTTCCACCCTGTTACCCCAACATGGACACAAAGTGTGTTTGAAAGGAGTCTGAGTAGGAATCACATTAAAGTTTATTTCTTTGGGGTGGAGCTCGCTGGCTTTTGCCCTGCCTGACAAGCGTGTGTTATAAATTTTCCTGCAGCCTTAAAGGAACAGCAGAGACAGGAAGGAGTTCAAAGTTTGAAGTGTGATTAATGGAGAAGCTGCTGTTATTCCTTTAAATACAAAAGGATAAAGTTTCACCAAAGCTAAAGACTGGCACCTTCCACCAGCTGATAAACAGCAGGAGCAAAGGCAAAGACCAGATCATTCAATCAAACCTTTTACCATTTCATTCAATGTCACTGAAGTGTTTTTTAAGTTGGCATTTAATACAAGTTGCTGAAATGCTCAAGATACCCTTTGATTTTGTTGCATGTTGTACTGCACAGATAAGAAAACTAGCTGCAGAAACAGGCAAATATTTACAAATTTTGGATGCAGTGCCATTAGTGCTTTATCTTTATATTTTCCACCCGGACCGTCCTGGTTTCCTTGATGAGTCGAGCTGTCAATTAATACATTGTGGCGGAGAATGCTGGACAACTACTATTAAAAACTTTGTTAAAACTCCGAAATCCTGCTTTTCATCGTACGTTTAATATCTGCCAGAGACAAGAAATGGCCATTCTTTGTGCATTCAAATCAGATTCCAGAGGTGGAAAGCTTGTGTACTGACCGACTGTGACATCCAATCTTGGATATTTTAAGATAAGTAGCAAATCTTCCAGGAATAATAATGTCTAAATACCACCGAAGACCACCTGGATGTTTTAATGAAACAATGAAAATAAAAGCAGGTTTACCCAAATCAGATACATGCATAACCAGATGCTCTCAACAAAACAAAGAACAGCATGGTACTGTGGTTTACCGTACCATACTTTTATTCACATGGTTCCTGATGTTCTGAAATGCTGATAGAAATCTAAGCAATAATCTTGATTCAGGGATGAAACGTAGGAAAGTGATTACCTTAAAAATAAGCAGTCAAAGAACAGTATCATTTCATAGAATCTCGACAGGATTCAGTCAGGCCATTTGGCCTATCAGGTCCACACTGATCCTCTTAGGAGCATCCCATCCAGACCCAACCCCATCCCTGTAACCCTGCATTTCCCATGGCTAATCCATCTAGCCTGCACATCCCTAATCACTATGGGCAATTTAGTGTGGCCAATCCACCCCAACCTACACATCTTTGGATAGTGCGATGAAACCAGAGCAAGCCCGTACAAACACAGGGAGAACATGCAAACTCCACACAGACAGTTACCTGATTGTGGAATTGAACCCAGGTCCCTGGCGCTGTGAGGCAGCAGTGCTAACCACTGTGCCACGTCAGCACTTTGGCAAAGCCAAACTGAAAAAAAAAACAAAATGTTTTACATTAAAAATCTTAAATATTAATTGGCAATGCCTCACTAAATTCATTGCCCAGAAAAGGCAAAAGTGGTGGATCACACGTGGTCACCTCAATCCATCTCAATGAACATAAAGCTGAACATGTAAGAGCCAAGTGTAAATCATGTGTTTACATTTTATAAAATAACCACAGTTTAGAGTAAATTATTCATGGAATTGCTGTGCAATTATTGAGCACCACCAACCAAATGTCTAAGTGGATATTTTTAGCAAGTTGGAGTGAAAAAGTTAGGATTGAGATGATCTCGAAGAAGTTTCATGAATTACTTCTCAACAGGGTATAATCTGGTATTAGTTCCATACAGATAGATTTGGAAAATATTATCATACAAGTACACTTGCTGCAAATGGAAACTGCTACAAATAAAACAGCCAAAACAAAACAAACTAGCAGAGTATAGGTCTGGAATATAGCAAAGCTGCTGTAAAATCCAGTCCAACATATTGGTATATTCGGTGAATTTCTTCAAATGCATGTCCTTGCCATGCTTTTTTTGTGTTTTCTTTTTGATCAAGCAGGAATCGATTCTGCTGCACTGCAGTGGCAGAACTGGAATGGTCAAATCTTGCAATTTAGCTTCATTCATTGACTTCCACCAACAAGCATTGACTCAATTTCAAAAGTTCTAATCAGGTCCTATTTGTAGATACAACAGTGGTGCTGTTATATGGATTACACTAAAAAGTGATTTGAAAAGCAATTTTCCTGTATTTAATTGGATAGATTTGTCAAACCATTGTCATCTGATTGATGCAGTAATCAAAGTAAGGTTTTCAATTGCAGACTTTAGATTTAATTATCCAGGCTGGTGCCCTATTCAAATGAGCATACAAGCTAAAACACAAATATTTCCCTTACATGTAGACAAATTCCAGCTCAGTGAAAAATGTTACTAAATCATGGTGTTTCCATCTGGCGACCTGGTACAATGTCTAAAGTTACAGCTGATAACGTTCATAATTTGTTTTGAGGTGGCGATTCTATTGAAACAAGACTGGAAGTGGTGACAAAAATGACCAGCCTTGGTCATCTTACATTTATTGGCCTCAGAATTGGAAATGTCCAGAAAAATGGATAGTGAAACAGCTGATCAGTCTGGACAGTTAGCTGTGCCTGGAGTTAAAGGAAACAGCATCAACAGCCTCTGCTGGAAATCCAGTTCCTCAGCTGAAATACATATGGGAAAAAAAATCATTTTCATGTTTCTTCTTTGTTGAGATTATTTAATTTAAATCAGAATTGTCTAATTCTACATTGACATTCCAGGTTGACTAGAAGAGACTCTGGACCAAATGACCTGTTTCTCTTCCATAAATATAAGGTAAAGTTCAATTAACTCACTTAAATCCATACTTACTCTGGTTCTTCATATTTCAAAGACTTGAATTGTGTCTCTTAACCTTCTTTTCAGCAATGAAAGAAAATTCAGCATCTGCTCATAAATTAGAGAAATGTGTTCCAAAATCATATTTGTCACATAGATTAGAGTGCTTTGCAATGCACGAGTGCCTTCGTCAAATGAGGTTGCACAAACATATGTATAACGTTTCAAGTGTTATCTTAACAAGAACCTGCAGAAAGTTGCAATAGCATGTTTTAAGTTAATGTTAAATATCTTTCAGATATATCACTAGTATTTGATTTCATTTGTTGGTAACAGATTCACAAAAAAACGAAATTGCTAAAAACAAGAGCCAAATCTTCTCCTCGTGCTCACAAAGTTTCTTAACCTTTAAGCCTCCGATTATGTGTACAAACAATCATGTTAGAAAATATCAAATGACCCACAACAATGACTGAATTTAAAGTGCACTTGAATTATTACAATTGCAAGATTCACTCCACTGAAGCTAAACTAAATTGCAGCTGTAATTAGATCTTTTTGTAACAATGAAGAAAAAGTATGAAAAACAACTCTCTCCACATCTCCGCACTTCTAACATTAAATGTGCCTCTGCTCTGCTTCCAACTAGTACCTGAAGAATGAGGGCAATGAAGTGCAAGCAAGGACTGATCATTTTTTGTTACCTTCTTTGAAAAAGCTGAATTTCCAGGATAGGATTTCTAACATGACACACACTTAAAGAAAGCAACACTTTGCCTTGAGTGTAACAAAATATATCATGTCACTTCACAGGAGTGTGATTATACAAAATTTGACACCAGTCACATAAAGGTAAATTAAAGCAGATGCTGAAAAGCTTTGTCAAAGGGGTAGTTTTAAGAAGCATTGTTAGAAAGAGTAAACAGCAGTTGAGAGATTTGTCGTTATCAGAGCCTTGGTAGCTGCAAACATCATGGAATCACAGAGATACAGACTACATTGTGAAAAGATGCAATTCAGCCCATCAATGCTACAACAGCCTCCCATTCTGACCCAGCCCCCTACCCTATCCCCATGACCCTGCATTTCCCATGGTCTATCCACCCCAACCTGCATATCTTTGGACTGTGGGAAGAAACCCATGCAGACAGAGGGAACATGCAAAATCCACACAGTCACCCAAGGCTGGATTTGAACCTGGGTTCCTGGTGCATTGAGGTAGCAGTGCTAACCACCGAGCCACTGTAACACCCATCGACATGGACACTAATGATGGAGAGATTAAAATAGGAATGAATGTATTGAATTGGGCTGCAACTTCTTTCAACAACAAAGTGACAGCTGCATACATTAACATGAACAAAGTTAAAAATCACACAACAGGTTTAATTGGAAGCACACTAGCTTTCGGAGCGACGCTCTTTCATCAGGTGATAGTCAGGAAGGAGCATCGCTCTGAAAGCTAGTGTGCTTCAAATTAAACCGGTTGGACTATAACCTGGTGTGTGATTTTTAACTTTGTACACCCCAGTCCAACACCAGCATCTCCAAATCTTAACATGAACAGAGTGACTTGATGGAGACTAGCCATCAAGTTCAATTTACTCAAACTTAGGTCCATACAGTATCGAACCAACAGTAAGTACTTGTATCCAGTACACCGATCATTTACCAAGTATTTCCTCAAAGTGGGATTCTTGGATGAAGAATACAAATTAATCAGTTACATCAGCAGCCTGTTAGCACATAGGCAGTATATGGGAATAGTTTGCACAATGTTCAGCACCATTCATGACTCCTCAGATTCTGAAGCAGACCTTGTCCAAACGCAATAAATATCTGATTTGGTCTGATAAGTGGCAAGTGACATTCTCACCACCACATATGTGACCATCACCAAAAGAGAGAATCTAAGCATCGCCCCATGACATTACCATCACTGAATTTCACTAAGAACATACTGGGGACTTACCATTGGCCAGGAGCTGAAGTGGACCAACAACTACAATGGCAAGTGAGAGGCTGGCAATCAGTAACCCAACACCTATCGCCCCAAAGCTTGACCACCATCTTCAGAGCACAGGCCTAGAGTGTGATGTATTACTCTCCATTGCCTGGATGGGTGCAGTACAAGCATTCAAGAAGCTTGACACCATCCAGGACAAAGAAACCTGCTTGATTGGACCTTATCTGCCACTTTGGACATTCATTTACTTTACCATTGATGTACTGTGGCAGCAGTATGAACCATCTGCAAGATGCATGGCGGAAATCACCAAGCCTCCTTTGATAGCACCTCACAAACCCATAACATCTACCATTTAGAAAGAAAGAGGAGATTCATAGCAATGTCATGACCTGTAATCTCTCCAAGCCGTGCACCAACTTAGAAACACAAGAGGCCCTCTGCTCCATTGAATCTGCACTGACAAAATCTACTCTGAATCTACATTAGGGACACTTTCCAACACTTGGCTAATGGCCTTGAATGTCATGATATTTCAAAACCTCAGTAATTTTAAAGGTTCAGGGTGAAAATTCATTGCTCAAATACCTTCAAATCTCCTGCCTTTCACCTTAAAATTGTGCCCCCATATTATTCTCTTCCCAATCAAGGGGAACAGTTGCTTTCTGTTCACCCTGCCTCTACTTCTCGTACACTTCGGCACCTCTATCAGGTCCTGTCTCCACCTTCTCTATTCTAAAATAAACAACCCGAGCTTACTCAGCCTCTCTTCATTGCTGAAATGTTCCATTCCAGTCAACATCCTGGTGAATCTCCTCTGCACTCCCTCCAATGTAATCACCTCCTTCCCACAGTGTGGGAACAATCACTGCACTCAGCGCTCCAGCTGTGGTCTAACCAAAGTTCTGTGCAACTCCAACATAAGCTTGCTGCTCTTGTAAACTATGCCTCAACTGATAAAAGTAAAAAAATCACACAACATCAGGTTATAGTCCAACAGGTTTATTTGAAAACAGTAAATTTTGGCAACCTGCTCCTTCATCAGGTATTTAGTGTAATGCACATTAGTTAGCACAGAACTCAGACTCTGTTTAAGTCTGTGATAACAGTATCAACAGCTAATGGTGTTAATAAACTTCCAGACATTTGTTTCAACAAGAAAAGTGACAAATGGTTGTTGTGATAAGTCTTTTTCCTAACCGTCATCTATTAAACCTACAGTTATAATCAAAACTGAAGGCTACCAACCTGTCCTGAAGCAAAATGAGTACTATGCCTCTGTTTCTTTTGAATAAACAAAATGTTAACAAGATAGTCCAGGAGAGCTCTGATTTTAAAAATGGTAGTTTAAAATTCTTGAAGGACTGCTCTGAATTTAAAATTCCACTCTGGAACAAAATACAGAAAATAACACCAAAAGAAAAAAACAATTTGATACCAAAAAAAATTAAAGTTGTACCCAAATCTTGGTTGATGGACATTTTCTTTGCACAAAATGGTACAAAAATTAGTGAAGAACGCAGGAGTGACATCATCACTTTTTTTAATGGCATGAATGTCACGGACAGTAACAAACCTGCAACATTCACAGAGTCATAGAATCATAGAGATGTACAGCATGGAAACAGACCCTTCGGTCCAACTTGTCCATGCCGACCAGATATCCCAACCCAATCTAGTCCCACCTGCCAGCACCGGCCCATTTCCCTCCAAATACCCATCCAAATGCCTCTTAAATGTTGCAATTGTTACCAGCCTCCACACTTCCTCTGGCAGCTCATTCCATGCACATGCCACCCTCTGCATGAAAAGGTTGCCCCGTAGGTCTCTTTTATATCTTTCCCCTCTCACCCTAAACCTATGTCCTCTAGTTCTGGATTCCCCGACCCCAGGGAAAAGGGCTTTTGCCCGAAATGTCGATTTTACTGCTCCTCGGATGCTGCCTGAACTGCTGTGCTCTTCCCGCATATGCAGTCATTGTTTTTACATACCACTTTGTCTGTTTACCCTATCTATGCCCCTCATAATTTTGTAAACATCTATAAGGTCATCCCTCAGCCTCCGACACTTCAGGGAAAACAGCCCCAGCTTGTTCAGCCTCTCCCTGTAGCTCAAATCATCCAACCCTGGCAACATCCTTGTAAATCTTTTCTGAACTCTTTCAAGTTTCACGACATCTTTCCGATAGGAAGGAGACCAGAATTGCACGCAATATTCCAACAGTAGCCTAACCAATGTCCTGTATGGTATGCACCAGGAGACATTTTTAATGCAGGTGAAACTGTTTTACCACCTTATACGAGGTCACTGCTTGCTGTTTGAAAGAGAAATGTGAAATGGTGGAACATGTAGCAAGAAGCATGTCACTTTGACTGTCTGTGCCAACATGGATGGCCCTGAAAAACCGTCCTTTCTTGTGATTGGAAGGTCCACACACCATGTTACTTTACAACCATTAAGTGACTATCCATGCTATATGAGCTAGTAAACCCATCTACATGATCTCCAATATTTTAGAGACCTAGGGCAAAAAAGTGGACAAAATGCATGAACAGAGTTATCATCCTGATAACCCTGAAGATTCCAATGAATACTGACCCATACATCTCCCTGGTTCCTTCATTGAAGCTATAAATCTATTTGAGATGCTCCATGATGTCATACAGCAGCACAGAAACTTGGAAGACTTGTTTGACTGCAATGATGCCTTGATGATCCCATCCAAAGACAGCACACTGAACAGAAAAAGTTTACTAAGTATTTCCAGAGCTAGTTGATTACACTTTTTGATGCCTTTTACTGTCCAAGGTCAGGCCAAAGTAAGGCATGAACAAATTGAAAAATAAAATCTTCTTATTACACATTTAATGCATCATTGTCTTTTCCATTTTTTTAGATAAGTAACGTTTGTACGTAAGTATGTTTACAGGAACGACTTACTTCATGATCACAAAGCTCAGCTTACCTTTCAGTTATGGGCAGAGCCTTACAATTTGACTCACTGTATAGGCTTCCTTCCCAACAGCCTGTCCCGCCTCAGTTCATTGTGTCACTGGATATATGCACTGGGAAATTAAATAGTAGGCTGTACAGCAGCTATCATCGGTCACACACTATCACACAAAGTGTCAAAACTGATTTTCTCATGTAAAATCTTTACTGCACCATTAATACAGAACATAAGCATTTTATTAGACAGAAACAATTGGAGCATCAATTCCTAAAATTAAATAACTTCAATATTTCAAGAATTTGTCTGTAAGTGTCACCAATATTGTACATCAACAAAACTATTGAGATAGCTGAGATAAGTTAAGCTTCCCACTAGCTCACCTTATTTTAATTATATACGTTTCCAGTTTTGATCGCTTTAAAATAATTTATTCCAATTTCCTCTGTTTGAATTTCACTTTTCATCCTCACTGAGAATTTTTGTATCTGAACTTCCATTTGTACATTTTCCAAACTTTTCTTCCTCATTGTTTTTTTTAAATTTGTTTGTAATAGTTTGCTTCTCCTTTGAATCTATCTAACCTTTTAGATCAAAGATTTGATCTGATCTTATATCTGTCATGTCTATGTGTAAATGTTCCATCCTTAAACGTTATAAATTCACAAGGATTTTTCATCATTTTTATAAAAACAATTGTCGTTTCTTACACAACATAGTGCTCCAGATGTCACATTAACAATATTATTTTCACAAAAGTCTGCATTATTCACAGTATTCATATTTCTTCAGTTATTTTTAGAGAAACTGCTAAAGACTAGATGATTTGAGAAAGAAGATCATTCTTGTCTGTCATTTATAAGGCTATAGAATCCCTACAGTGTGGAAGCAGGCCATTCAGCCGGTAAAGTCCATACTGACCCTCTGAAAGGTATCCCATCCTATACCTGTAACCATGCATTCCCCATGGCTAACCCACCTCGCCTGCACATCCCTGGACACTACTGGCAATTTAGCATAGCCAATCCACCTAATCTGCTGGACCGTGGGAGGAAACCGGAGCACCCAGAGGAAACCCACACTGACATTGGGAGAACGTGCAAACTCCACACAGAAACTGGGTGCTCCAGTTTCCGCCCACAGTCCAAAGATGTGCAGGCCAGATGAGTTGGCCATGCTAAATTGCCCACAGTGGTTAACCAGTGTTAGGTGCATTAGTCACAGGGAAATGCGTCTGGATAAGTTAGTCTTCGGAGGGTCGATGTGGACTGGTTGGGCGGAAAGGCCTGTTTCCACACTGTAGGGGAATCTAATCTCTTCGCTCCCTAGATCCCTTGATTCCATAAGGTATTGATGTGGTGGTACTGAGGTGGACAAAGTCAGAAGTCATACAATACTAAGTTACACTCCAACAGGTTCATTTGGCATTTGGAGTGCCATTCCTTTGTCAGGTGTCATGTGATTCTAATTTTGTCCACAATTTATTAGCCCTAAAAGTATTGGAAGTTGAGTAGACAGAATTCCAAAGATTGGCACCCTTCCGAATGAAGAAATTTCTCTTTATCTCAGTTCTGAATGACAAGCTCCTTATTTAAAGATTGTGAGGCTCAGATCAAGATTCTTTAGCCAATATAAACAGCTTCTATACCTCTGTCCTGTCAAGCTCACTAAGGATTCAGTTTTATTAAGAAAGTGCCTGGCATTCTTCCAAATTCCAGGGAAGACTGGCCCAAACTCTCCACTTACAGGCCTTTCATACAAGCAAGCTAGTAAACTATCAACGGAACCCACTGAAGCAAGTACATAATTCATAAGTAAATAGTCAAAAACCAAGCACCATTCTCCATGCGTGATCTCGCCAAAGCCTAATCTAATTGTATCACCGTTCCTTCACTGTCACTGGGTCAAGACCCTGGAATATCTTTCCAAACAGCATTGTGGGTGCCCTTACATCTTAAAACCATAAAAATTAGGAACAGAAGTGGACTGCTTGACCCCTCAATTCTATTCTGCCATTTCATAGGATCATGGCTGATGTGTCATTCCTCAAGTCCACTTTCTGCCCTTTCCCCATAACCTGAATTCCCCTACAGATAAGATTCTATCTCAGCCTTGAATAAATACAAAGACTCTACTTGCACAGCTCTCTGTGGCAAGGAGTTACAAAGACTTAAAACCCTCAGAGAAAAAAAAATCCTCCTCACTTCAGTTTTAAATTGGCATCCATTTATTCTGAGACTATGCCCTCTGATCCTCGATTGCGACATGAGGGGCAACATTGTTTCAGACTTTACCCTGTTAAACCCCTTAAGAATCCTGTATATTTCAATGAAATCGAGTCTCACTCTTTAAATTCCAACCAGTAGAGTCGCAATCTGTTTAATCCTTCCTTATAAAATAATCCCGCAATACCAGTGTGTCATCTGAGTGAACCTTCTCTGAGCTACATCCAATAAAGGACTGTAATGGTTCACGAAAATAACTCACCATCATCTTTTCAACAAAAGTTAGGCATAGGAAATAAATGCTGGTTTGGCCAGATACACCCACGTCCCATGAACAGACAAAAATCCAATATAGTTGATGTAGGCCCAGATCAAAAGCCAGCCATGACCTTCGGTTGAATTCATCATTACTCAGTGTGTTTCTTCAAACTTTGCTGACTTTTAGTTCATCATGTATTTTCTTAGCATTGACCATCTCTGGTGGTGGAGGTTTTTCCAAGAGGGGATCAGGAGAACATGGACGCCGATATCTTCTTAAAGCTCTTGACTATTTGTTTCAATTTATGAACAAACTTACTACTGTAGACCAACCTAACAAGCAAACTGTTCTTTACTTTTTAAAATTCACTTTGAGTTAATTAAAGGTAGATTGTTCATAGATAGTATACTGGAAATTTTAATAAACATGATTAATTTTTGTGAGAAAGTGATTTTCACCTATGTTGACCAAAATACACAAAATGACCACAACCTCGAGGTAGATTGTTTTATAACAAGCTTTTTAAAAGGAAAGCTTGGATGTAATCTTCTCTTCCCTGATGGTGGTGGTTAAGGTGACAGGAACAGCAAATCATTGGCTGTGCTGACCCTAGGAAGGTATTCACCTCCGTCCCATCAACTCAGCGAGTGAGTTTTGAATGAGAACATTCATGGTTTTTTTTTAATTTAATTTTTTTTTCCAATCAATCTCAGTTCAGGGATGTTATTACACACTTCTGGAGCAGCTGGGACTAGGACTCAGACCTCCTGCCTCAGAGGTAGGGATGGTACTACCACACCACAACAATAATGGCCCCCCTCAGGAAGGTATTCATATGATTGATTGCTTTTGTCTTGAGGCACCATAAACTAAAGTCTTTAAGTCATCAATTAATGACCACTCAAGGGCCTCAATGTGCCATTAACCTGAATATTGCCCACAGAGCAAATAACTGGAAACAGATCCTGCAGTCGAACCAATATATGCTGACCATGTTATAGAGTCACAGAGATGTACAGCATGGAAACAGACCCTTCGGTCCAACCCGTCCATGTCGACCAGATATCCCAACCCAATCTAGTCCCACCTGCCAGCACCCGGCCCATATCCCCCCAAACCCTTCCTATTTATATACCCATCCAAATGCCTCTTAAATGTTGCAATTGTACCAGCCTCCACCACATCCTCTGGCAGCTCATTCCATACACGTACCACCCTCTGCGTGAAAAAGTTGCCCCTTAGGTCTCTTTTATATCTTTCCCCTCTCACC
>NC_057712.1:4341147-4377395 GCF_004010195.1 Chiloscyllium plagiosum | reverse complement strand
AAATATTGATGCAAAATATTCATTTAGTATCTCCCCCATTTTCTGTGGCTCCACACAAAGGCTGAATTGCTGATCTTTGAGGGGCCCTATTCTCTCCCTAGTTACCCTTTTGTCCTTAATATATTTGTAAAAACCCTTTGGATTCTCCTTAATTCTATTTGCCAAAGCTATCTCATGTCCCCGTTTTGCCCTCCTGATTTCCCTCTTAATTTTCCTCCTACTTTCTTTATACTCTTCTAAGAGTATAGTCTTACTCTTCTAAGACTATAGATCTATCCTGTCTATACCTGACATATGCTTCCTTCTTTTTCTTAACCAAACCCTCAATTTCTTTAACCATCCAACATTCCCTACGGCTACCAGCCTTCCCTTTCACCCTGACAGGAATATACTTTCTCTGGATTCTTGTTATCTCATTTCTGAAGACTTCACATTTTCCAGCCATCCCTTTACCTGCGAACATCTGCCTCCAATCAGCTTTCAAAAGTTCTTGCCTAATACCGTCAAAATTGGCCTTTCTCCAATTTACAAACTTCAACTTTTAGCTCTGGTCTATCCTTTTCCATCATTATTTAAAATCTAATAGAATTATGGTCGCTGGCCCCAAAGTGCTCCCCCACTGACACCTCAGTCACCTGCCCTGCCTTAGAGTAGGTCAAACTCTCAAACTAAACTAGTCCCACCTGCCTGCACTTGGCCCATATCCCTCTAAACCTTTCTTATTCATGTACTTATCCAAAGTCTTTCGAATGTTGTATCTGTATCTGCATCCACCACTTCCTCTGGCAGTTCATTCCAGACACTAACCACTCTCTGTGTAAAATGTTGCCCCTCTTATTCTTTTTAAAACTTTCTCCTCTCACCTTAGAAATATATCCCTTAGTTTTGAACTCCCCGTCTGAGGAAAAAGACCTTTGCTAGTCACCTGATCTATGCCCCTCATGATTTTATAAACCTTTATAAGGTCACCCTTCAACCTCCTACGCTCCAGTGAAAATAGAACATAGAACATAGAAAAATACAGCGCTGTACAGGCCCTTTGGCCCTCGATGTTGCGCCGATCCAAGCCCACCTAACCTACACTAGCCCACTATCCTCCATATGCCTATCCAATGCCCATTTAAATGCCCATAAAGAGGGAGAGTCCACCACTGCTACTGGCAGGGCATTCCACGAACTCACGACTCGCTGAGTAAAGAATCTACACCTAACATCTGTCCTATACCTACCACCCCTTAATTTAAAGCTATGACCCCTCGTAATAGCTGACTCCATACATGGATAGTTCCAATCTATTAATCTAGTTTTCTAACTCAAACCCAGCAACATCCTATTAAATCATTTCTGAACCCTCTCCAATTTAATAGCATCCTCCTACAGCAGGGTGACCAGAACTGTACATAGTGCTCCAGAAAAAGCCTTACCAATGTCTGTACAACCTCAAGGTGACATCTGAACTTCTACACTCAAAGGTCTGAACAATGAAGGCAAGCATATGAAAAACCTTTTTAACCACCCTGTCTACCTACGATACAACTGTCAAAGAATTATGCACCTGAACTTCTGGTTCTCTCTGTTCTATAACACTACCCAGGGCCATAACATTAAATGTGTAAGTCTTGTCTTTGTTTTTGTTTTACCAAAGTGCAATACATCACACTTATCCAAATAAAACTCCATCTGCCACTCCTCAGCCCATTGGCCCATCTGATCAAAGTCTCTTTGTAATCTCAGATAACCTCCTTCACTATCCATTATACCACCAATTTTGGTGTCATTCATAAACTTACTAACCATGCTATGACTCTATGACTCCATGGCTGCTTTGCATGTTTGAAAGAGATTTGCATTTGCCCAAATCAGGGGCAATCCAAGGTGAGAAAAGTGACCACTGAAATCCAGTTTCCTTCCTTGGCCTCCACTCACCATCAACCCCTTCTCCCTGTGAGTGTCCATGAACAATACTCCATGGCTCATTAGTACAGCTCTTCATGACTGCACAGCCTGTTTCCAGTAATACTTAAAACTTCATGAGTTTTCCAGCCTGTGATTGGTGGCAGCCTCAGCTGAAGGAGGATTTTAGAGACAAGGCTCCTGATAGGACAAGAAATTTACCAGACAAAACCAATCTAACGGTGTTTGATCCAACAAGCTTTCTGAGTGGGAGAGTGATTACCCCTTGAGGCTATCTGCCCTAAGACATAATGCACAGAATATTGTGCTGGATTTTGTGGTTAGCAATCAAGAGACAACACTCACCTCTGGCCTCAAAGAAAGCTGACCATTAAAATACAGTGATGTGTGTGACACATATTTCTCATTTCCTGCATCAATTTGAATCTATCACAAAGTCATGGTAAACTACAGGCTTCCAACAACAGGGATATTGTAAGCTGCTAAACAAAGGGACATATTCTCACAGTCAGCACATCAGGAAGTCAAATCCACTGATTATCCTTCACTAAAGATGAACTTTAAAGTAATTGAAATTATTGGGAGATAGACATGCAATTGAAAATAAAACTGAAGTACCAAAAATGAATTATAAACACTTTAAAACTTTATTATTCTCCCAGCCCAACTGCTTGTTCTGTGGTGCTGTGGAGTCCGTGGACCACGTGTATATTGGGTGTGGGCGTTTGCACTCCCTTTTTGTTTTTCTTAAAAATCTCCTCCTCTGCTTTTGGTTACACTTCAGTCCCACGCTCCTGATCTTCGGGCACCCGATACGGAGGAGGGAGGGCAGGTCTGAAGACCTCCTCGTGGGTCTGCTCCTGGGCCTGGCCAAACTGGCCATAAACAGGTCCAGGCAGCGGGCCGTGGAGGGGGTCGTTAGGGCCGACTGCCTGCCCCTCTTCCGCGGTTACGTTAGAGCCCGGGTGTCCTTGGAGAAGGAGCACGCGGTGTCGACCAACATCCTGGAATTGTTCAGAGATAGGTGGGCACCGCAGGGAGTGGAGTGCATTATTTCCCCCTCCAACTCTATTTTGATTTAGTCCCTACCCTCCCCTTCACTGTTTTGATCACACAGCACTGTCCTTTGATGTGAAGGGCAGTGTTTGTCACTGGCCACTCGGGTGTTTTCCTATCTTCCTGGTGGTGGAAATTGAATAAAGATTCGTGCACCTTGTGTCTCTCACTGTGTCTCATACCTACAAAAAAAACTTTACTATTTATGACATTATTATGCCTTTTGTATTTATTTGTGGGATGTGGGTGTCCCTGGCTGGACCATCCCTAGTTGCCCCTTGAAAAGGTGGTGGTGAGCTGCTTTCTTCAATTGCTGCAGTCCACCTGTTGTTGGCCGACCCACAATGCCCTTAGGGAGGAAATTCCAGGATTTTGACCCAGTGACTGTGAAGGAATGGCAATATATTTCCAGGTCAGGATGGTGAGGGGCTTGGAGGGGAACTTGCAGGGGATGGTGTTCCCTTGATCTGCTGTCCTTGTCCTTCTAGATGGAAGTGGTCGTAGTTTTGGAAGGTGCTGTCTGAGGATCTTTGGCGAATTTCTGCAGTGCACCTTGTAGATAAAACACACCACTGCTGAGCATCAACAGTGGAGGGAGTGAATGTTTGTAGATGTGGTGCCAATCAAGCGGCTGCTTTGTCCTGGATAGTGTCAAGCTTCTTGAGTGTTGTTGGAGCTGGACCCATCCAGGCAAGTGGGGAGTGTTCCATCACACTCCTGACTTGTAGATATGGACAGGCTTTGGGGAGTCAGGAGGTGAGTTACTCTTAAAAAGTCAGTTACATATCATTCAACAAAATGTAACTTTTCAGATTTCTTTAAACTGAGTCTAATTAGTGAAAATCGATCTATCAGTTCAGCAATTTTTAATTTGCTGTTGTCTCTAAAGACCCCAGTAATCCATGTACTAGAGAAGCATAGAAGCAGGGACAGCAATATTGAATTGCCACATTTCTCTGCACATATGTTGTATTTGGTTTCCGGAGAGCAATGGGGATGAATATTGACATTTCTTTAGCAATTGGCGCTGAAAAGCCATGTCATAATGGTCTAGAATACTGTCTGATTGGAGTGATGCATGACCGATTTTGTGTTTGGTAATTGAGTTCAAGCAGAAATCTAAGTGGAAGTAACCTTCCAAAATAGTGCAATATTTGGGAGTAATTTGCACCCAGTCAGCAATTGTGCTCAAAGTGCAAGCACCAATCCAAGTTTTTACTGGGTGAGCTAATAATCGCTTTAGTACCTTGCTTCATCCTCTATTTGGACAAGTACTGGTGTAGTGAAAACCTCTGACATTCTCACACTGTGCGGTTCATTATTGCCTGGTGGTTCTAACTAAACTGTGTTTCTGCTTAAAATATTGAAGTTCCCCGATGTAAATCTCAGGAAATAGATGAATTAGCAGATATTTCTCAAAGGTGACATTTTTCATTTCTGAGCAGTTATTGGCATAAAGCTTCAAAGCTTCTGTGAGAACTGAATATAAACATTAAGCATCACGAGACCAAAGACAAATTTGGAATGTATCCACTTTCAGTTACGCTTTACTGATCACTCCCTTCCCCCTCACTCCCACCACCCCAAACCACCACCTCCATCACGTTTAAGGTCTGTTTGTAATTTTAAATACAAAATAACATTGATAAATGTATGTAAAATGCCATTTTTAAAAGCCAGTAAAACACGAAACGATTGCCTTATTTAAAAAAAATTGTAGAGGAATTCTTTATCTTTCAAGTTGCAGGTTTAATTGTAGTGTGCATCAGCATTCCACAGTGTTAAAGTATTTGACCTCCCCTCAGCAGGCAGAGGGAATAGGTGGTATGTCATAAATCCTATCTAAGAATTTGTTTGCACAAAACCTGCTTTGGACGAGAGTGGATTCTGCATATTTCCTTGTTGTTCTGGCCTGGGTCCACCTCGCTGAGAATCAGAGGCGGCTTCCTGATAGTTTTCCCCAAGCGCAGCATGCAGAAGAAATATCGGAAAAGCAATGACAGCAAGTTATAGGAGATAGCGATGCATTCCTGAGCAGTTTCCAAAAGCAGTCACATTGCTCCCACTGATTTCTTTAAGTGTGTTTGGGACCTCAGCAACATGGGGACGGGAGGGGGCCATTCAACTCTCAAATTCTTATTCAGCACCAATTCAATCAGGGCTAATCAGTACCTCAGCACCATTAGTAAGTGCACCATTTTAACATTCATTGAAACCTTTTAGTTATGTCCCAAATTTTGACTGATTAGCATAATTCTAACTTCTCTGTGTCCTTTGCTGTGGATTAACATGATACAGAGATGCTCATCTTCGCTAATGAAGTATGTGGCTCTGAGATCATAGAATCCCGACAACATGGCAGTCGGCCATTTGGCCCATCAAGTCCACACCAACCCATCCTACCCCTGTATTCCCCATTGCTAATCCACTTAGCCTGCACACCCCTTGCCACTCCACCTAACCCGAACATCTTTGGACCGTGGGAGGAAACCAGAGCACCCGGAGGAAATGCATGCTGACACAGGGAGAATGTGAAAGCTCCACAAAGTCATATGAGGGTGGGATTGAATCCAGGTCTCTGGCGCTGTGAGGCAGCAGTGCTAACCACTGAGCCACCGTGCTGCCATATTCTTCCATTCCGTGGATGTTCCATTGTTTTTTCAGCATGTATTGAATTAGATTTTGTAGACCACCATAGTTGCTTGCCTCAAAGAACATGCTCTAATTTTACAGTAAATTTTTGTTTTACACTTTAAATTGTAAAGTTGACTGCACTGATGACTGGAAGGCATCCAATTTGCAAATGTAACATGGAAGTTATTGTGTATGAAGAAATATCATACCCTCTTGCCTGTAAACTTACTGTGCTTTATCCCTTAATATATACATATTAACAGCTTATGTAGAAATCACCAGGAAGATGAATATCTCAGTGTTTCTAAGGGAAGTAAGTAGAGCGCGAATTACGAAGTGAAGAAATTTGAGAAGACACACAAGTTGCAGACATGGAGAAAGATTTCCAGAAGAGCTTTGAAGGTTGGAAAGGAATTGCTGAAGCAAAATGTTTCAAGAAAAAGGTTACTAAGGATATGCAAGTGATGCCTAAAATATCATTCTGTTTGGAATTTGTCATCTCTGTATTGTACAAAACCTAACTCTAGGCAATTCTTGCTTATATTTCAATGTGCTAGAGACATATTCCAATCTCTGGCAACAACCATATGTTGATTCAAAACATTCAATCTGTACTTTCACAAACAGAATTCAAATGCCAGCTGTGATGTTGCCAGAGTAATCCTTCCATGAAAAAGACACAAATGAAATTTGACATGGAGCATGATAAGGCAATTATTTTTGGGAAGTCAGTTGATCTGCAATTTACGCAGTCAGGACATTAACTTATTCTTTTAAAAAATGTGATGTCGCTTATCAGAGTGCCAAACAAACCTTAGTGACCATTGAGAGATAAGAATCAGAGGGGAAAACAAATTGTTCGAATATTATACAGACAGTTTACTTGCATATTGGTCAAAATCCTATAAAGATGCATATCTGTGGTTGATGAACTGTATTCAAGGCAAAGAGTAGAAATCAATGAGAAATGTGAATTCTGTGATGAAATAAATGAACGACAGAAGCTTGCCCTAGTGTGAGCATTCTGTTGGCACTTTAACAAAGTGGTTGCCATGGATCTAAAGTTATGAAGCTGTTGTGGGGAAAATCACCAATCATAGAGTCAGAGTCGGGGTCCAGTGACAGAGTTTATTGTACAAGGAAATACTGGAGCTCTGGGGAGAGAGAGACACCAACAGCATAGTGGGCAGCTGCGAGTCGTCTCTCAATCTGGAGCACATGTCAAGATACTTTTATACATTTTGTAATATCATAGGTCAGTGATGAGGTTATTGCCTCTGTAACATAGTTCGTTTATTGTACATATTGCAGAATTGTTGATAGTTTCGGTGTAGTCATTGTGAGTCCCAATGCAGCCTTTGTTAATTTCAGTGTGGTCGTTGTCAGTTTCAGCACAGACATTGTCAATGTCAGCATCCATTGCTGTAGTAATGGGCGTGAATCGCTCTTCCTGAGAAGGACGATAACTGCAGCCCGCGTTATTACCACTTTGCATTGAGTCCGTATCAAACAGTTAGCATTTTTATCAAAGGTGTTGGCTGGACCCAGGCACTTTGGCAGGCAGTATACACTACTCATATGTATTCCCTCTCCCACCCACCTTAAACTAATCAACGAGGTTGTGAGTGCATTGTGCTAGCTTCCAGGTGGCCCCAGGCACTATCTGTGTTTGCTCTACTGTCTTTATCCATATTGTGGTCCGGCAGCCATCGTGTGGGTCAAGTGGCCAACTCATGGCTCAGGTGCCATCTTGTGTGTCTGTGTGCTGAGTGTCAGCCTGCCCAGTGCCATCTCCCACTTCAAGGCAAAGATAGAGCTCTGATCATTCTTTATTTTGTAGACCTGGTGACCAGGTTTATTCATTTGACAATAGGACAGAGTAAAGACCAAAGGAATATTTGAGATAAAATCATTGAAAAATAGACAGGTGCTGATGGTGGTATTCCAGCAATGCACCTGATAGATAATAAAGAGGAATTTGTCAATGATAAATGCAGAAGTGTGTGCAAATGGAAACATCATGAATGTCACAGCTGAATGTTCTTTAAACAATGGACTGCCTGAAAGGAAATGTATCACGATAACTGGATGAAGTGTTAGCTGATAAACTCAGGTGACAATTAGTTGAGAGATTAATGAGGTCAGCCAGGTGGACCTCACAGGACATGAGTTCCCTGACTGGGGCTGTGAACCTGGCCCAATCACGATATAAACAGGAGTGTCAGAGGTTCTGAGAGCTGGCTCTGAGGGAGCTGGATCAGTGTCAAGGACTCTCCATGTGTAACTAAAGGGTGACTTGATGATGGGATACTGGCCTCTGTGGAGTTATTTCGGTGGTGACGAGAGAAACACACATTCCTGAAAAAATTCACTCACAACAGTTGTCTTTGAATTGAGAATAGCATTTTTGGCATCATACTGTCATTGAAAAAGCTTGACTCATTCGATCCTGCCGTCAAAGACTGGGCCCAAGATGTGGAAAGAATGTGTTATTTTTTCCGGGTAAATTACATTGGGACAGATGAAAAGCAACGAGTAATTCTCCTGACAGCTTGTGGACCTGTAGCCGTGTTGGTTATAAGGAGCCTAACTTTCTCTGAGGCGCCAGATACCAAAACCTTTCAAGAGTTGATGGATTTATCTAATGAATATTATGACACCAAACCTCCTGTAATTCTGAGACACTATCAGTTTTACTCAGCAATTCAAGAACCAGAGGAATCCATACCAGAATTTTTGACAATGTTAAAATGACCGGTAGAGGGATGTGACTGCTATAGTCCTTAAAGAGATGCTGAGAGACCGGTTGGTATATGGGATTCATGATGTAGCCATTAAAAGTGCCCACTAGCTGAAGCCCAACTGGACTTCAAACCGGCACTACAACTGGCTTTGGAAAATGCGGCAGGCAAGTGGAGGGTGTTCCAAAGGAAGTGGGCACCCTCGCAAGTCTGACTGAAGTTAGTGAACACAAATTGGGTGAAGACAATTGCACAGCCTCACTCACTCAGGACATATCCTGAATAAAGAAACTGTAGGTCAGCCCACACCAAAACCTTAAAACAAACCCAAGCCTTGGCCAAACAGCTAACATTTTCTTCAGGATCCAGGCGGGTAAGCCATTCTGGTTGCTCATGATATGCAGACACAAGACAGCGAAAGAGTCCCACTAGGCCTGAATTGAGTAAGAGAACTCATAGGCAGGTATCCAGGAGAATGCACTACCCTGGAAAGCCCATTTACAATTGGCTTGGAATAGTTACATTGCTTAGCAACATCCAAATCAGAACCAGTCAAAATAAACATCTGGTTAAATGGTCACCTGATTCTAATGGAGGTCGATACCAGTGCGGATGTAACAGTGATCTTGGAACCAGTCTTTAACAAAATTCACTCTGGACTCCAACTCAAGTCTGTGCAAGACCTCGGCTAGACTGAGACCCTATGCTGGGGAACCTTTCCAGATTAAGGGTACAAATTCAGTTCCAGTCTCTGATGAGAAGCAGTTGGTTCAGTTCCCACTGACTGTAGTAAAAGGCTTGTGTCCAAGCTTGTTGGAGCAACGTTGGTGAGATCTGATACTAAGTGCGTATAATTATAAGTTGGTACACCATCTGGGAGGCCAAGTAGTGAATGTGGATGCATTTTACTGCCTCCTGCTGGCAGATAGGCCACCACTGGTACTGCCACTCGAAGAGTCCGTAATGGTTTTAAATTTTCTGGAAGCACTTCCTGTCACAGCTAACAATATCAAATATTATTATGGGGAGCAAGAGTGATTGTCCCGAGCAAAGCTTACTATCAGATACTGGCTGAACTCTATAAGGGTCATCCAGGGTTTTTCAAAATCAAGATGTCAGTGAGAAGTCAGGGCAGCACAGTAGCTCAGTAGTTGGCACTGCTGCCTCACAGCATCAGGGACCCGGGTTCGATTCCCACCTCGGATGATTGTCTGTGTGGAGTTTACACATTCTCCCAGTGTTTGTGTGGGTTTCCTCCAGGTGCTCCAATTTCTTCCCATAATCCAAAGATGTATAGGTTAGGGGAATTGGCCATGCTAAATTGCCCAAAGTTGAGGTGCATTAGTCAGAGGGAAATGTAAGGTAATGGGTCTGGGTGGGTTACTCTTCGGAGAGTCAGTGTGGATTTGTTGGGCTGAAGGACCTGTTTCCATGCTGTAGGGATTCTATGAATTTGAGTATTTCTGAAATTCAAATGGCATTTGTCATAGAAGGATAGCTCCATACCATCAATCATCCAATGATCTGGCTGAGAGAACAGCCAATATTTTGAAGGAAGGCTTAAAGAAACAGCCTACAACTTCACTAGATACCAAACTGTCCCACTTCCTATCTTATTATGGGATGGCCTCACATGCAATTACACGGATAGCTCCAGCAGAGTTTCTAATGGGGAAAAGACTCCTTCCCAGGTTAAATCTGATCTTCCCAGACCTGGGGGAAAAGGTGAAATGGCATTAGGAAAGGCATTGCTGGATACAAGACTCCACTAAGTGAGAGAGATAGTTTACTTTAGGGGATGATATTTGGTGTAGGAACCAGGGAAATGGTCCGGCATTGGTAAGGGGCCTGGTCTATGCGAGGTCAGGTCCAGTGACGGGTAGATGCGACAGCCCTGAACAAGCACATGGACCATATGAAAGCTGTAAACTTGCAAGTGGTTCCAATAGTCCCCATGTTTGGACTTGTAGTAGCTTGTTGTGACAGCTGAGTCCATTATGAATGCTTCCTTGAGTTTTACAAACTAGAGAACCACAAAGAGCAACAGGGGCTCTGCACACAGTTTGATTGACAGTTTAGACAGATTGTTAAAAGATTATCCTGAATAGGTGTTTGGTTGTGTTTACAAATTAATAATCATTTGAGAGGGTTTAAGTTCCCTTTCATTGGGTCTGGAGTTAATTAGAGTCATAGACTCATGCAGCTCAAAGCAGATCCTTTAGTCCAACTTGTCCATGCTGAGCAGACATCCTAATCTGACCTAGTCCCATTTGCCAGCATTTGGCCCACATCCCTCTAAGCCTTTTCCTATTCATAAATGCATTCTCATGCCATTTAAATGCAATGTGCACCCACCTCGACCACTTCCTTTGGCAGCTCATTCCGAACACGGAATTCCCTCTGCATGAAAAAGTTACCCCTCAGATCCTTTTTAAATCCTTCCTCTCTCACCCACGTCCTCTAGTTTTGGACTCCCCCACCTTTAGGTATTCACCCTAACAATACCCCTCATGATTTCATAATACTCTAAACGTTCATCGGTCAGTCTTGGAACTTGGGACTGGGATATCGTGGCTACTACAGAAACACAGCTCAGGGATGATCAGGACTGGTAGCTTAATGTTCCAAGATATAACTACTATAGGGAGGGAGGCAAGAGAGGAGAGGGAATGGCATTTTGGATCAGTTTCTATGGATTTATCTACCTTTATGCATTTTAAGACATTCATCACCTTTTCTTCTATAATTTGAGCTCTTGTCAAGACCTTAATATTGATTTCCCTAATTTCCCCAGCTTCTCTGTCCTTCTCCACAGTAAATACTCTCGCAAATATTTATTTTGTATCTCACCCATAGAGAGCCACATTTAAATTTAATGGGCCCTGTTCTCTCCCTAGTTAGTTTTTTGCCCTTAATGTATTTATAGATTCTCTTTGAATTCTCCTCAAATCTATTACCTAAAGCAACCTCATATCTGTTTTTGCCCTCCTGATTTCCCTCTTAAGTATAGTCCTACAGTCCTTATGCTCTTCTAAAGATTCACTCGATCCCAGCTACCTATAACTGATATGTCTCCTTTTTTTTCTCAACCACAGCTTACAGCAGTCCCGAAACTTACCAGCTTTGCCCTTCTCCCTAACAGGAACATACTGCCTCTGAACTCCCGTCATCTTATTCTTAGTGGGGGATTCAGTGATAGTAACACCATTGAATGTCAAGAAGTTGTGTTTATACTGTTTCTCACTGGTGATGGTCATTGTCTGGCATTTGTGTGGTTAGAATGTTATTCGCCACTTGTCAGCCTGAGCCTGGATATCATCTAGATCTTGTTGCATTTGAACATGGACTGCTTCAGTATCTTAGCTGAAAATGTGGTGCTGGAGAAGTGCAGCAGGTCAGGCAGCATCCAAGGAGCAGGAGAATTGACGTTTCGGGCATGAGCCCTTCTTCAGGAATGGGCTAAAGAAGGGCTCATGCCAGAAACATCGATTCTCCTGTTCCTTGGATGCTGCCTGACCTGCTGCGCTTTTCCAGCAACACATTTTCAGCTCTGATCTCCAGCATCTGCAGTCCTCACTTTCTCCCTGCTTCAGTATCTAATGCAAGACACAGGTTAGACCTCAGTTAGAATGCCGTGTACAGATCTGAGTGTCACACTGTGGGAAGGATGTGTGTGCATTGGTCAAGGTGTAGAAGAGGTTTACCAAAATGGTGCCAGAGATGAGCTAATGAGAAAAGTTTTGAGAAGATGGAGCAGATTTCCTTGAAGGGGAGAGGGCTAAGAAGCTAGGGAACTTGGGGAAATAAATATTAAGACCTCCTATTTCCCAACCGTTCCTTGGCTTTTGAAAGTTCCTGTCTAATAACATCAAAATTGGCCTTACACAAATTTAGAACTTTAACTTTTTGATCAGTTCTATCCTTTTCCAGTACTAGCTTAAAACTAATGAAATTATGATCACTGGTTCCAAAGTACTCCCCCATTGATACATCAGCCACTTGCCCTGCCTTATTTCTGAACAGAAAGTCAAGTTTTGCTCCTTCTGTAGTAAATACATCCACATATTGGTTAAGTTGTCTTGTGCAATTTTAACAAATTCCAAGCCCTTAACACTATGACAGTCGCAGTCTATGTTTGGAAAGTTAAAATCCTCTTATCTGAGATATCTGAGATCACCTTACATATTTGCTTCTCAAGTTCCTGCTGACTATTGGGCTGGGAGCTAGAATACAATCCCAACAAGGTGATCAACCCTTTCTTATTTTTCAGTTCCATCCATATAACTTCACTGGACAATCTGCCAGGAATATTCTCCCTACATCAGCTTTAATGTTCTCCCTAAAACGTACCGGTCAGAATTTGGAAGAATTCCTCACCAGATTTCCCTAAGGTTGCTGAACTCTCTTCCTTGGCAGGTTTTCAGAAGCTTTCGGAATTCCGACATACACAATCAAAATAGTAGGTTCAAGAAAAATATCAATGACCCTGTCATCAAAGGCCACAAATCTCTTTAAATTATGAATCACAGAATGGTTATAATATAAACATTTTTCCCATTCATAGTTCTTCCTTTCGCAAAACTGTGTCCTTTGCTTCTTGAGCCATTAACAAATGAGAGCAGTGTCCCCCTACGCTCTCTGTTCAGAACCCTCATAATGTTGGAACTTACAATCAATTTTTTTCTTAGCCCTCTTCCCTCCAAGGAAAACAGCCCCACCTTCTCATTAGCTCATCTCTGGCACCATTTTGGTAAACCTCTTCTACACCCTGACCAATGCACTCACATCCTTCCCACAGTGTGACACTCAGATCTGTACACAGTATTCTAACTGAGGTCTAACCTGTGTCTTTCATAAGATACTGAAGCAGTCCATGTTCAAATGCAACAAGATGTTGAAGGTATCCAGGCTAAGGCTGACAGTATTGAGTACAGGAGTTGGGAGGTCATGTTGTAGCTATACAGGACATTAGTTAGGCCACTGTTGGAATATTGCGTGCAATTCTGGTCTCCTTCCTATCAGAAAGATATGTGAAACTTGAAATG
The DNA here is from genome assembly GCF_004010195.1 of Chiloscyllium plagiosum. NCBI lineage: Eukaryota > Metazoa > Chordata > Chondrichthyes > Orectolobiformes > Hemiscylliidae > Chiloscyllium > Chiloscyllium plagiosum. Next base: position 4,364,005 of record NC_057712.1, on the reverse strand, counting down.
ATTCAGGAAAGATTTACAAGGATGTTGCCAGAGTTGGAGGATTTGAGCTGTCGGGAGAGGTTGAACATGCTGGGGCTATTTTCCCTGGAGTGTCGGAGGCTGAGGGATGACCTTACAGAGGTTTATAAAATCATGAGGGGCATGGATAGGATAAATTGACCAAGTTTTTTCCCTGGGGTCGGGGAGTCCAGAACTAGAGGGCATAGGTTTAGGGTGAGAGGGGAAAGATATAAGGGGCAACTTTTTCATGCAGAGGGCAGTACATGTATGGAATGAGCTACCAGAGGAAGTGGTGGAGACAAGTACAATTGCAACATTTAAAAGGCATCGGGATGGGTATATGAATAGGAAGGGTTGGAGAGATATGGACCGGGTGCTGGCAGATGGGACTAGATTGGATTGAGATATCTGGTCGGCATGGACAAGTTGTACCAATGGGTCTATTTCCGTGCTGTACATCTCTGTGACTCTACGACCATATAAGTGGCTAGTAACATTCTAACCACACAAATGCCAGACAATGACCATCACCAATGAGAGATAATACAATCATGACTCCTTGACATTCAATGGTGTTAACATCCTGGGGGTTACCATTGCCCAAAACCTCAACTGGATTTCTCATATTAACAAACTGGCTACAAGAGCAGGCCATAGGCTCGGAATACTGTGGCAAGTAACTCACCTCCTGACTCCCCAATGCCTGTCCACCATCTATAAGGCACAAGTCAGGATTAGATTAGGTTACTTTACAGTGTGGAAACAGGCCCTTCGGCCCAACAAGTCCACACCGCCCCGCCGAAGCGCAAACCACCCATACCCCTACATTTACCCCTTTCCTAACACTACGGGCAATTTAGCATGGCCAATTCACCTGACCTGCACATCTTTGGACTGTGGGAGGAAACCGGAGCACCCGGAGGAAACCCACGCAGACACGGGGAGAACGTGCAAACTCCACACAGTCAGTCGCCTGAGGCGGGAATTGAACTCGGGTCTCTGGCGCTGTGAGGCAGCAGTGCTAACCACTGTGCCACCGTGCCGCCCAAGTGTGAAGCAATACTCCCTACTTGCCTGGATGGGCGCAGCTCCAACAACACTAAACAAGTTTGACACCATCCAGGACAAACAACCATTTGATTGGCACCACACCCACACACATCACCGATGCTCAGTAGTAGCAGGGCATACTATCATTAAGATGAACTGCAAAAATTCACCAAAGATCTTCAGACAGCGCCTTCCAAACCCACACCAATACCATCTCGAAGAACAAGGGCAGTAGATACATGGGAATGGCACCACTTGCATGTTCCTCTTCAATTCACTCACCATCCTGAGTTGGAAATATATCACCGTTCCATCACTATCGCGATCAAAATTCTGAATCTCCCCCCCAAGAGCATTGTGGGTCAGCCTATAGCACATGGACTGCGGCAGCTCAAGAAACAGCTCACCCCCATCCTCTCAAGGACAACGAGGGACAGGCGATAAATGCTGGTCAACAAGCAATGCCCATGCCCCACGAGTGAGTAAATTAAGCTCCATAATCAATAAAAGACATTTCTGAATACCACACTTTGGGAAAGAAGTGAAGATGACCTTTATATATGATATATAAGTCTGCAGAAAAAGAAAATCAGTGGTTTGGCAATTTCCAACCCCATTCCTGACTCCAGCAAAGCATGCAAATCCAGTTGTCTGTACCTCAAATGCTCATGTTTTGTGATGACAGACTTGACAGAAAAAATGTATGGCAGCTGATGGGATAGATCCAATAATTGAAACACAGGTCGGGTTAACATATTCACTTGCCAATTGATCAGTGTGGGCACTCAGGTGACTGATATCATGGAGCCATTTTGGTAAAAAGAAGAATGTGATAAATTGTGACAGTTCTGAAGACGTGTCATTCGACATGAAACTCTGCTTTAACTCTGCTTTCTCTCCATAGATGCTTCCAGACCTGCTGAGTTTCTCCAGCAGTTTCTGTTTTTGTTTCAGATTTCTAGCAGCCACAGATCTTTGGTTTTTCTTGATAAATTGTGGAATGTGCTTAAAAAGGTATGACAAAGTTAATAATGTTTGACAGTTCAGGATGATGTTCATTCCTGAAGAAGGGCTCATGCCCGAAACGTCGATTCTCCTCTTCCTTGGATGCTGCCTGACCTGCTGCGCTTTTCCAGCAACACATTTTCAGTTCAGGATGATGGTCAAGAAGAAAGGTCTATGGACATGATGAAAGAGTGGAATGTCTCAAAATGCAGAGCAAATATTAATGGTAAGTCTGGAAGTGGCTTTTGTGACAGAAAATTGTCACATACCAAGGAAAGAATGTTGGAAAGGGAGATCACACAATGGTGGTCCTGACAGATTCAAGTTATACTCGAGGCCACAGCTTGATAGGTTAGACAATTAAATAAAGGCTGTAGAACAGACATGTAACAGAATTTGAAATAGAAGTTCTAACAATTGAGAAGATTTGATCATTTTGAAAAACTTGAGAATAAACTCATAAGAGAGGCAAATAAAAAAAATTTGAGTATTTCCTAAGATTTAAGATAAGGATCAAAGGCTTTGACACATCAGTGTTTATATAAGAGGTTAGTAACTAGGGATTTTGAGAGCACTAAGTGATAGAGTTGTTAAAGCAGACCTTTCCACATCTGGAAAATAATCTTACAAATCTTCTTAGCTCTTTTGGCTACATATTAATGGCAGGATAGATCAATCAACATAAAAGCAGAGTCTTTGCACTGTGACACTTTTCAGAAAAGTTTTGAACATTTCCTAAAAAGGCTGCAGATGTAGAATGTATATTATAACAACAACACAAGCACAGTAAAGATCTGAATGATGCCTCCAGGTATTTCCCAGCAACATTTGTTTTGTTAGAAATAGTTTATGTTCCACGTACATTCCATAACGTTTGATTGCTGTCATAAAGAGAAACTTTATGATGCACAGTAATACAAAATAGGAGCAGGAATACGCCAGTAGCCCAACTAGCTTGACTCACCATTTCATACAATGATCTTGTTCAACTCCATTCTCCTGCCCAGTCCTTGTATGTCTTCATTTACAAAAATCAGTTCATCCCAGCCTAGTATATACTCAGCAATATAGCAAGCACAGCCCTCTTGGGTTGAGAATTCAAGACACTCACAATCTTCTAAATGAAGATGTTTATCCTCATCCCAATCATGAGTGAACAATCCCTGAGACTGTGTCTGAGTTCTTGTTTCCCTAGCCAGCAGAAACACTGCTCAGTATCTATACAGCAAAACTTCCTCAAAATTGTGTACTCATCTAAGATCCAAAGTATAGGCTTAACCAGTGATTGGTACACTTGCTTTTATTGGCCAATGCATTGAGCATGGGAGTTGGGAAATCAGGTTATGGGTGTACAGGACATTGGTTAGGCTACTTTTGGAATACTGCATGCAATTCCGGTCACCAGCTATAGGAAGGATGTTGTGAAACTTGGAAGGGTTCAGAAAAGATTTACAAAGATGTTGCCAGTGTCAGAGGGTTTGTGCTATAGGGAGAGGCTGAATAGGCTGGATCTGTTTCCCCTGAACATGGGACTGAAGGGGTAACCTTCTAGAAACTTATAAAATCATGAGGGGCATGGATAGGGTGAATGGACAAGGTCTTTTCCCTGGGTTGGGGGAGTCCAAAACTAAATGGCATAGGTTTAAGGTGAGAGGGGAATGATTTAAAAGGGACCTAAGGGGCAATGTTTCCACACAGAGGGTGGGGCATGTATGGAATGAGCTGCCAGAGGAAGTGGTGGAAGCTGGTACAGTTATAACATTTAAAAGACATCTGGATGGGGATATGAATAGGAAGGGTTTGGAGGGATATGAGTGAAGTGCTGGCAAATGGGACTAGATTAATTTAGGATATCTGATCAGCGTGGACACTTTGGAATAATGGTCTGTTTCTGTGTTCGACATCTCTATGATTCTATGACTGAACTTCGCATGGGACCAGTCCAGTGAATTGCTTCCAAAGCAACTGCACCCTTTTTACATCCTTTACATGCACAATACTCCAGCTGTGATCTCAGCAAGGCCCTTCATAATTGCAATAAGATCTCCTTGTCCTTAAAATTAAAACAAAGAACAGCACTTGCCTTTCGAACGGCTTGCCGTCCCATATAATGAGCTCATACTCATCCTGTGGCATCACACTTGAATGTCTTCAAGACTTGTCCCTCTGGTAGACCTTTTCAACTCCTGCTCTCCTGAGGCTAAAGATAGAGGAAGATAAAGCAATAAAGCACCTTCCCCCCACCACCCCCACCCCCAATCAAAGGCTTTGTGTTTCCACTGTGCCCCACAAGGGGTTAATGTTCAAGGTTACATATCAATGGAAGCAGCTCCCTGTTGGGCATTGGGGGTGAATGTGGAGCTTCTATGATACTGCTGTAGGCTGTGGGCTGGAAAGATTGCACCCATTGATCCTCAGAGGACCTTGCTAGGTTTGATCATCTGTTTTTAAGCTCACAAATACTACTGAGGGAACCTCCACGCTGAGATGCCCTCACAGTCCTCAACTTGTCTCAGTCACATCTACCTCCCCCAGTGGAGCTGCCCAAACCTCTCAGTCCTACCACCTCTTGCAACCATGGTGCACTTCCCCTTTAAGAGGTGAAAGTTTACCTCTTTGTCTTGCCAACCATTTATGACATTGGGCCTCTGTTATTGTGTGCAAACAATGAACAATGTGAGGAGTGCCAGCTGTATATAAGCATGAATTAACCTGCTGCCTACAACACCTTGAATGGGTGAGTTTTAATCACATAATGCAATCCTTGCAGCCATTTTCAAGAGTAACCAGTTTCTGGTCCATGAACAAAAGTCCATTGAGTGAATTGACTGTGGAGGATTGCGCTGCAACAGATATTTATTTTGACTAGTTGGAAACAGATGAACTAATTAAAACCTTGCCAACAAATAGGGACAGTGAGATTACAACATTTGTTAAAACAAAACTAGAACCAGATGCAATTGTCTTGTTAATGATGTGCCACCTATCTGGGACCATCAGTACTGCCATCATCAGCATTGACTGTAACTTTATGAGGTGCAAAGTGATTCTGACAATGTAAATGATGCAATTCCACTGGATCAGAACACCAATTCTGCAGAGATGCTATAGTGATAACAGACAAGTACATCAGATAAATGTGTTGAGTAGCTATAATATTCTCAAGTAATGTCAGAAGATAAATCAGTTGCTCGTATTGTGTTTACGGTTCATTGAACATTTTGGATCTTGTTGATGGCACAGATTTTATTTTTGCTGTGTACGATCTCTGTTGAACCAGACATGAACAATACTTCATGTTGTATCCATTTACAAACTTTGTTAATGATTGGCAGAAACAAATCAATGTACTGATGCTTTTCGTAGACAGTATTTTAGAAATAACTTTCCTTTGGCCCTGTGTGCACTGACGGAATTGTGATGAACGACATGTTTTTCTAATATATAAACAGGATACTGCAGACGTTGGAAACCTGAAATAGGTGAAAATGCAGGTCTGGCTACTTCTGTGCAGAAGTTAATACTTCAGGTTATTGAATGTTCATCAGCATTGGCAAGTTTGAGATGCAATACATTTTCAGCAAATGCAAATGCAGGAAGAGGCATAAAAATCATGCAAATGGGAATGCTGCAATAAGGTGGGAAAGAGGGGAAATTAAACGATAAAGGGTTAATAGTGCAATTCAAGATAAGATGGCAACAGGACAGGTTGAAAAGACAAATGAATCCAGAGGCAGTGTAAATAGCAAGATATTTGGAAGTGTCAGCTTTCTGAAAAAAGCAGCAATATCGACTATGATTTTAAATCGATGAACATAATGTTGAGTTTCAGTGAAAGACAGGCATAACCACAAACCAGAGAATGGAAATGAGTATAGATGACCTAATCAGCATGACTGGATGTTAGGGAGAACAGAAAACCTAACATAAATTGTCGTGGGGTGCCAACTTAGTGCATCATTCAATTATCTTGTCTCATGATTAATTTTACATTGAAACATCACAAAACACAGAATTCCAACCAATGACAAAAATGAATGAGAAAAATAACAAACTACAACACGTTCAGAAGAAAGGTTATTGGACCCATCCGAAACTCTGCTTTCTCTACACCGATGCTGCCAGACCTGTTGAGCGTTTCCAGCAATTTCTGTTTTTATTTCAAATTTCCAGCATCCGCAGTTCTTTCAGTTTTTTGTTAAACTGATGGCTATCACGATAGTTAAATAGTTGAAGGTTATAGGGAAGGAAAGTGGACATGAGGAATTTGGAATCAGCCATAATCCTGTTGAATGGTAGAACAAGTTTAAAGGGTCTATTCCTGTTCCTATTTCTTATAGTTGTATGATACATTCATTTGTTTCAAAATATACTTTATTCATAAAAAAACTTTAAATTTAAATCAAACAAGCGTAGTTTGATTCTGTACAGTAGTATGTTAAGCATTGGAGTTTGACTCTATCTAAACAAACCAAAGGCCTCTCTTACTTGAACCAGACGATATTTACATATATTTGAGGCAGTGGAAGAGTCCACTACCTGAACAGACCCCAATTCATGATATGGTGACCAGTATTAAACATAATACTTGAAATGTATTCCAACTGAGTTTTGATATTGGGTCAACACCACGTCCCTGCTTTTCAATTCCTTTCAAGGGACGCAGTGGCAGAATGGTAATGTCACTAAACTGCTAACCCAGAGACCCAAACTGTTCTGGGGATATGGGTTTGAATCCCATTATAACACGTGCCAAAATTTGAATCCAATAAAAATACAAAATAGGAATAAAAACTAGTTTCATGACTGTTTAATCATTGTCAGTTGTCATAAAACCCATCAGGTTCACTAATGTCCTTCTGAGAAGGAAATCTGCCATCCTCACCTTGTCTGGCCTCCGTATGACTCCAGATAACCAGCAATGTGGTTGATTGTTAACAGCCCTCCCAGCAATGAGGGATGGGGCAATAAATGTTGACCTATCCAATAGCATTCACATCCCATAAATAAATAAAAAGAAAATTCTATTGCTTTGGACTAACTCTAATCCCTTTGCTCAGTTTACTTCTTTAATATGGGTTTACTAATTCTACTCCACCACGACGTGCACCTTCTAAGTAAAATGTGACATCTGTGTTTCTCCTGCCAAAATGCAGAGTGGTATTTTCAGTAGTCAGGAAAATGTTAGAGTTTATTATAAATGATGTGATATCAAAACATTCCCAAGATGCTTGAACTCAACTAGAACAGTCGGCTGTGTGGATTTAACGCTGAGTCAGACAGCAGTGCAGGGTTGTATTTCCGTTTGATTCAGTTCCCACATGGTCACTGCTTTGTCTGTCTTCCTCCTTTTGAAATTATCGTTGTTCTGATCTCTTTTTCCCAAAGTTCTAAAACAATCTGACAGCTTATAAAACAATAATTACTGCTCGTAGAATTCGATAAAATCAACTATAAAACTGAAAATACAAATTTACCTGTCCTCCATCTTGCATTACCCAGAACTATGTTGCAGCTGTACAGGACATTGATTAGGCCATTTTTGGAATATAGCATGCATTTCTGGTCTCCTTCCTAAAGGACGGATGATGTGAAACTTGAAAGGGTTCAGAAAAGATTTACAAGGATGTTGCCAGGGTTGGAGGGTTTGAGGTATAGGGAGAGGCTGAACAGGCTGGGGCTGTTTTTCCTGGAGTTTCGGAGGCTGAGGGGTGACCTTATAGAGGTTTACAAAATCATGAAGGGCATGGATAGTGTGAATAACGAAGGTCTTGGGGTAGTCTAAAACTAGGTTTAAGGTGAAAGGGGAAAGATTTAAAAGGGATCTTAGTGGGAATATTTTCACACAGTGGGTAGTGTGTGTATGAAATGAACTGCCAGAGAAAGTGGTAGAGACTGGTACAATTACAACATTTAAAAGGTATCCGGATTAGTATATGAATGAGAAGGGGTGAGAGGGATATAGGCCAAAACCTGGTAATTGTGATTAGATTTATTTAGGATATCTGATCAGCACCGATGAATTGGTCTGAAAGGTCTGTTTCTGTGCTGTATATCTCTATGACCCTGTTACTCTACGAACATTTGGAAAGCTTTGATGGGATTAGACAAAATCATCATGGATTTGTAAAGGCAAATCAGACTTAACATACTTACTGGAGCTTTTTTGGGAATTTTCAGATGGCTTTTGATATGGTCCTTATTAAGAAATTAGTGGGCAAAGTTAAAGTACATAGGATAGAGGATAATACATTGGAATGGGTTGAGAATTAGTTGACAGATAGCAATCAGAGAGTGGAAATAAATGTGTCTTTTTTCCAAGTGGCGGGCCGTGACTAATGGGGTACCTCAAGGCTTGAGCCTCGGCTATTCATGATTATGTAAAAATTATCTGGGTGAGGGAACTAAATGCAGTATTTCCAAGTTTGCTGTTGACACAAAACTGGGTGAGATTCTGAGTTGTGAAGAGCAGGCAAAGACCTCTGGGGTGATTTGGACAAGTTGAGGAAATGTGCAAACACATGGCAAAGTTACACGCTTTGATGTGAAAAGCAGAAAGGAAGACTATAACCTCAATGATGATATATTAGGAAAAAGGGACGGGGGTCCTGTCTACACCAGTCAATAAAGATTGCCATCTGCCATTTTTCCCACTCTCCGATTCCTGTCAGTCAACCAATTATCAACCCATTCCACTATATTACCCTCTATTGCATATACTTTAACTTTGTCCACTATCGGATAAAGGAAGAGGGAATGACTTTCTCTCAGTGTTGGAATCCATTTAGACAGCAGCTGCTGTCAAAAGGAAACAGGACAAAAAGAGTTTCAGTCAACCTACACAATCAAGAATCTCAAAACCGCTGTCCAAACACCAGCCTCAGTGCTACTGCTAAGATCTACTGTGACGCTGCCACTGCTCACAAACAACCGAGACACTGATCTTTTTACGTATCTTTTTGAACTTACTTCTTGTTTCAAATCTTTACACACATGAATTGTTGTTATTTCTTCTCACTTTCGTAATGAATAAACATTCTTTTTTTATTGATTCTAGAAAGCCTCATTAAATTGGCTCATTTTAAAACATAAGTTATTTTAAGCCTCTGAGAAAGAGATCCACAAGAAAAGGCTGGAATGGGGGTGGTGTGGGTTAAAATTAACTTTGTTGCCACCAGCTGAGGGGGTGGGTAAATAGCCAAGGGGAACCAATTCACTCCTTCTTATCGGAGTATCTCATCTGAAACTATAAGAAAATCTCACCAAGGGAGTGGTCAGATCGTAAATAATTTTCTATAAATGCTGGGACAACTGCTGCTCAAAGTTTACTGGAACAATTTGCACTTTGAAATTTAAGATACATTTTTTTAAATCTTCAGCTGACAGCAATTTGGGGAACATAATGAAATGGACTGCAATAAATCGTGGGAAGACATTGATACATTTGTAGATTTTGCAAAGAAACATAGATTAAAAATAAGGTAGGAGATTTTTATTGGAAGAGTAGGAGATCCTTCATTACTCAAAAGATACTTGTCGAGATGGGGGTGGTATGCAATGAAGTCTTCGATTCTAGACACACCAATCACTAAAATCTGTATCACAGTTTAAAAGGCCATTGAAAGCAACAGGACATAATTTTTGTCAGATAGTATTAAAACCTGGGAAGTTATATAAACTTGTATTGAACCTCGATGAGCCTAGGCCTACAATGTTGTTCTCTTCCATGGAATTTGTGTACCTTTAAGACAGATGACATCACAACACATGCCATCCCAGTATGTAGGTATCCACCTTAAGTTTGGTAGCCACTATTATTATTAATTTCGCTGTAGTAGTAATCAGAGTAAGCAGCGTTGTCAGATTATATGTGAGTGTTATGCTTTATAGCAGTATTTCACACTGTCACCTTTTTAAGACAGTGATGAGGAGGAATTTCTTATCTCAGAGGAGAGTGAGTCTGTGAATGTTTTTACCATAAAGGGCTGTCAGGGCTAGGTCATAAAGTATCTGTAAGACTAAGATGGACAATCAGAAAGGGAAGTGAGGCTTAAACAGACAAGGCAGGAAAGTGGAGTTGATGATTATCAGATCAGCCATGATATCATTGAAGGGCAGAGCAAACTCAATGGATCGAATGGTCTTATTGTCTAACACTGAGACCATATCATACTGGCAGCGGGGGACTAACCTATCAATTATATCAAAATGAATCCTTATATAAGATAATATGATACAGAACACGAGCAAATCTCCAACCCACCAAGCCTGAGCCAATTTCTAAACCCACCTCACATTTGTCCAGATGACATTCCATCTGCCATTTCTCTGTCTAAATCTGTAATCTATCCTGCCTTATCCTTTGACAATCCTCTTCACTGTCTGCAACTCCATCAATTTTAGTGTTATCCACAAACTTATTCATCCAATCACCTACATTTTCCTCCAGATCATTTATATATATACATATTACAACCAACAAAGGTCTCAGCACTGATCCCTATGGAACACCACTAGTTACTGATCTCCATTCAGAAAAGCACCCTTCCACCACTACTCTCTGATTATGTATCCATCTAGCCAGCACATCCTGGATCCCATGAGACTCTACCTTTTGTACAAACGGCCATGAGATACCTTCTAAATGCCTTACTAATGTCCATGCAGACAACATTCACTACACTTCCTTCATCAATCATTCTTGTCACCTCCTCAAAAAACTCAATCAAGTTTGTGAGACATGACCTTCCCCATACAAACCCATGCTGCCTATCACCACAAGACCATCCAATTTTAAATGTGAATATATCCTTCCTCTCAGTATCTTCTCCAACAGTTTCCCCACCTACTGAGTTCAGGGTCATTGGCCTGGATTATCGTTGTTTCCTTTCTTAAAGAAAGGAAAACATTGGCCAATCGCCAGTCTTCTGGAATCTCATCTGAGGCCAAAGAAGATGCAAAAATATCTGTTAAGGCACCTTGCTATTTCCTCCCTTACCTCCCACAGTCTCCTAGGATAGATCCTATCTGGCAGTGAGTGATTGTCTACTTTAAGGTACTTTAAGAACAGGTATTTTGTGTTGGTCTTCACAGTGGAGGACATGAATAACATGTCAGTAATTGACAACGAGACTAAGGTAGGCGAGGACCTAGAAACAATGATTATCATGAAAGAGGTAGTGTTGGGCAAGCTAATAGAGCTGAAGGTAGACAAGTCTCTTGATCCCGATGGAATGCATCTCAGGCTTCTAAAAGAGATGGCAGGAGAAATAACAATTGCACTTGTGGTAATTTTCCAAAATTCACTGGACGCTGGGGTAATTTCAGCAGACTGGAAAACAGCAGGTGGACAACTGATGGGAAATTATAGGCCGGTTAACTTAACTTCTGTAATGGAGAAAATGCTCGAATCTATCATCAAGGAAGAAATAACAAGTCATCTGGATAGAAATTGTCTGACTGTGCAGATACAGCATGGGTTCATGAAAGGCAGGTCATGTTTAACAAACTTACTTGAATTCTATGAAGACATTACAAGCACAATGGACAAAGTTTGTGAGAAAATTTGTAGCTCAGGTGCTCATTATTGTGGTTCTGTTCGCCGAGCTGGGAATTTGTGTTGCAGACGTTTCGTCCCCTGTCTAGGTGACATCCTCAGTGCTTGGGAGCCTCCTTTCTGGCTTCACAGGAGGCTCCCAAGCACTGAGGATGTCACCTAGACAGGGGACGAAATGTCTGCAACACAAATTCCCAGCTCGGCGAACAGAACCACAACAATGGACCCAGTAGATCTGGTGTTTCTGGGTTTCCAAAAAGCATTCGACAAGTTGCTGCATAAAAGACTGCTGCATCAGGTAAAGATGTGAGACGTTACCGCCAATGTACTAGTATGGATAGAGGACTGGTTAACTAACAGGAAGCAAACAATGGGGATAAATGAGTGTTTTTCTGGTTAGCGATCAGTGACTAGCAGTGTGCCTCAGGGATCAGTGTTGGGACTGCAATTATTTACAATTTACATTGGTGATTTGGAGTTGGGGACCACGTGTAGTGTGTCAAAGTTTGCGGATGAAACTAAGATGAGTGGCAGAACGAAGTGTGCAGAGGACTGTGAAACTTTGCAAATGGACATAGATAGTTTAAGTGAGTGGGCAAAGGTCTGGCCGATGGAGTACAATGTTAATGAATGTGAAGCCATCCATTTTGGTAGGAGTAACAGTAAAGAGTACTATTAATTGAATAGTAAGAAATTGCAACATACTGCTATGCAGAGGGAGCTAGGTGTCCTTGTGCATGAATTACAGAGGGTTGGTTTGCAGGTGCAACAGGTAATTAGGAAGGCAAATGGAATTCTGTTCTTCATTGCTAAAGGGGTTGAGTTTAAAAACAGGGAGGTTATGTTGCGGCTGTATCGGATGCTGGTAAGGCCACACCTGGAGTGCTGCACGCAGGTTTGGTCTTCTTACTTGAGAAAGGATGTACTGGGTCCAGGAGGGAGTGCAGAGGAAGTTCACTAGGTTGATTCTGGAATTGAGGGGATTGACCTATGAGGACAGACTGAGTATACTGGGATTATATTCATTAAAATTTAGAAAAAATGAGGGGGATCTTATAGAAACATATAAAATTATGAAGGGAAGAGATTAAAATACAATCAAGGAGGTTGTTTCCACTGGCTGGTGAAATTAGGTCAAGGGGGCATAGCCTCAAATTAGGGGGGAATAGATTTACAGCTGAACTGAAAAAGAACATCTTCACCCAGAGGGTTGTGAATCTGTGGAACTCCCTGCCCAGGGAAGTAGTTGAGGCTTCCTGATTGAATGTTTTAAAGCTAAGGTAGATAATGTTTTGCACAGTAAAATAATGAAGGAGTACAGTGGGAGGGCAGGTAAGTGGAGCTGAGTCCACAAAAAAAGATCAGCCATGGTTTTATTGAATGGTAGAGCAGGCTCGAAGGGCCAGATGGCCTACTCCAGCTCCTAGTTCATATGTTCTTAATACATCTTAAGATATCCAACACTTTCTTTGTCATTATGTTGACCTGCCCGAGAGAATTCACACACCTTTCCCTAATCTCAACAGCCCTTTCTTGGGTGAATATGGATGTAAAGTACTCATTAAGGATCTCACCCATTTTCTCTGTCTCCACACATAACCTCCCTCCTTTATCCCTGAGTAGGCCTACTCTTTCCCTAGTTGTGTTCTTGCTTCTAATATATTTATAAAGTACCTTGAGATTCTCCTTAACCCTGCTGGCCAAGGACATTTCATACTCCCTTAGCCCTCCTAACTCCCCATTTGGGTTCCTTCCTACCTTGTCTGCATTCTTCAAGGACTTTGTCTGTTTTAAGTTGCCTAGACCTTAAGTATGCTTCCTTTCTTATGACAAGGATGATAATTTTTCCTGTCATCCAACATTCCTGAATCCTGCTATTCCTGAATTCATTTTCACAGGAACATGCCTGTCCTGCACTCTAATCATCTCATATGAAGGAAAGGTGCATTTATTACAGGACTGTAAATTGTTAAGTAATAGTTATGCAATGTTAAAGTCCAGAACCTGTGAATTTCTTGTAATTTGTATTTTTCAACATCAGACAAATGACTGCTATTATATTGCACACACCCTGATTTTAACAAAACTTTAGAACATGCATGGGGATGTACTTTCTCATCATTTCAGTGCTCTTACAGAATTGTTATTTTAACCTTTTGAAAAACAGCACCATACAGGCTTTATAAAGTAGCTAATGTTTAAGGAATACAGTTGTGTCATTGTTGTAATCCTTTTGCCCTTGAGGGGTTTTGTTTTTTTTCTTAAGGAATATTATTTGATCACTTATCCTTATTTACGTCAGTGTCTATCTGTCAGCCCAAATCAAAGAAGCTTCTGTATAATTTTTTTTTTAAATTCTAGATTGATGCTAAAATGTAAATAATGATGATTGTAATCCATGATTAATGTTCATTTCTTGATTGATTTGTCAGCTCTCGTTTGGGTTTTGTGGTTTCTAAGTAATGTCTGTTTCTGAGTAATTTGAATTCCAGTGACTCAGTTTCTGTTAACATTAAAAAATGTATTAACTTCTCATTCCTACTGCAGGTTATCCTTACAACATTTATTCACTTTTCTGGTCATTTATGTTTGCATTGTGGCACTAGTACATTTAAGAATGTCTTTAATAACAATCAGTTTGCTCATTGCATTCTACATCATAAGGCACAAAGATGGAAAGGAGTTGTCTTATTTTTTTACTCTGTGTCTTTCTGTATCTATAATGAAGTCTGACCTTGCTCACATGGCTAAGGTGAGAAGTGTCAGATCAATAAACCTAAAGTTCACAGAATCATCACTTTTGAAACAATCAAAGTCGAACATTTGAACACTTCTAGCATAGGGTTACGCTGGACACTATGGCAGTAATAAATTTAAAGAGGCAGTTTGTGTAATAACATTAGCCTAGAATCACATACAAGTGTGTTCTGACTCCTTAGTTTAACAACTTTGATTGACCTTCTGCATTTTATAATTTGAGTAACTGAACTATAAATTGCCTTGAGGCAAGTTCCTTCAGAATTCAACGTGCATCTGTGCAGTCGGATTAATAGGTAATTATAGTTGTTCATCACAGAAATATCAAAAGAAAAATAACTGGGAAAAGGAAAACCATTGAAGATGCTGGAAATCTAAAACAAAAGCAAAAAATGGTGGAGACTAACAGAAAGCCAGTTAACGTGTGTGAACAGAAGTAGCACACAGTAACATTTTGCACCTAGCCCCTTCTCTACAACACAGACAAATAGGTGAAGAAACCAGTTGATCACTGGGTGACATGTTTCATGCTCATGACAATCATTCACAGAGTGAGGATTAAATTTTACACCATCTGATCCATTTAGTATCTGAAGTCTTTCTCACCCTTCAACTTTTTGATATGATGCATTTTGCCTATTTTGCAAATGCAATGTGTTTTCAAGACAGGATTCATGGGAAAAGATAAGTAACACTGTTTATGTCCACAAAGCGTTGGCTAGTTAGCTGGAAATTGACAGTCTCTCCTCTTGGTGTAGTTTCAGAATGATTTCCAAAAAGCATATGTTTGGAGAAATGGTAGCAATTTTAAGAACATAATTTTCCTTCAGAATATGACATAATTGTTGTCTTGCAGGAGGAGATTTGATTACTGAGAGTGCAGGGAGGAAACCTGAATGAGCTACGGTTACAAGGATTCTATGAATGTCAATTTAATACATTACAATTAGTTGGACATCTGCAAAGGAGTCTGATAGTGTATTTCTTTGCCACAATCTAGACACATGTGTGAGGTTAGCATTTTGTTGCAATAACTTTATCCTCACTACCAGCGGTCCACTTTACATCACTCTAGCTAAGCAGTGTATCATCATAATTATTTCCTAAGGTTTTTTGGATGGAACAACACCAGAGTGAAATAGATATAGTTCTCTAATCATTGTCTACAGTGTGTGACTAATAAAAATATATAGCAGTCTCACTTGGCAGCTAAACTTGCCAGTTCTTCACTTAGTTGAGGTTTACTTTGTGAAAAAGCCGAGTTTGCAAATGTGGAAAACCAATGGGAAATAAACGATTGGAAAAATGGTTATTCAGCTTCAAAGTAGTTTAGCCTATTAAGTGTTGAGACATGTCTCATAAATATATACATCATTCATACCAAACATTCTTCTTGTAAAATGTTCAGGTTGGTCATGCATGGAATAACGGCACACCAAGATACAACAACTATGAAAGTATCTGATAATGAATCCAACACTGACAGACTTCCATCTGTTACTTTCTGTGTATATTGTACAGACATTGCAATGTGGCAAAACTGTGGAATATTAATGCAAGGCAGAAATATGTATTGAAACAAAATTCCTTCCTCCACGTGGTTTAATTGTCCTCAGTGTACTTTATTAACAACTAATTTAGCAAATCATTCTTCCTATCTCTAATAGATCAGTGAAAAATAAACATTTCATACAGTTGGTTTAGCTGTTTTGGAAGTGTGCTGACAGAAATTCTGAAAGGTGTTTATGTTTACAGTACATGACAGATTCACTTGTGAACCAAATATGTTTAGCAAATTGTGAGCAATTGTTCATTTTCCAGAATTATGAGAGAGACACTTGTCCAGTGTCTTTTATTTGAGTAAATGTTCTAAGAATTCTCAGTGGTACCTTCAGGGTCTGGACTTAGTGAAGAGACAGAACTCATAATTGACCTCGAAGAAAGTTGTCCACAAAAATCTTGCAATGTCGATGGTGAGGATTTCAATATGAAATTCATTCCAGTGACAGACAGCTCAGGAAGATGTGAAACATCCAGCAGTAACACTATCAAGCAGGTTGAGCGCTATACACATTGAAGATCACTACAGGTCCCCAAAGCATTGACTATACTTCACTTTTTCATTATATTGCAAACAGTGAAAGAAATAGTTGGAACATATGTTATATTGGATTATATTGTATATATGTGGGATTATGGTGGAAACTGAAATATAATGAACCAACCTTTGTTTGTAAGTCTATGAAATTTTTCATTGCAACAGAGAAATATGACACTTGCCCAAGAACATACCAATCAAGTTATGAATCTAACACAATGTTAAAAAGTCCAATTTCACCAGATTCAACAAGATGTAATCAATCTTCTCAACTATTCTTACCATGAGCATGTGAACATATGAGCATTTGTCCCCTCCACCCAGCCCCAACATTCAATATAATCGTGGTTGATGACAATATTCCACATTCTCGCCTACCCACAATAACTCTTCACCCCCTTGTTTATCAAGAATCTATTTATCTTTACCTTAAAAATATTCAATGACTGCTTCCTAGCTTTGAGGAAAACTGTTCTAAAAACTCATGCTTCTCTCTGAAATCAAAACTCTTCACTTGAAAATATCTTGGATATTTACCTTATCCATGGCCGTCATGATTTTATAAACCTCTGTAAGGTCACCTCTCAGCTTCTGACGCTGCAGGGAAAACAGCCCCAGCCTATTCAGCCTCTTCCTATACCTCAAACCCTCCAACCCTGGCAACATCCTTGAAAATCTTTTCTGAACCCTCTCAAGTTTCACATCATCCTTTCGATAGGAAGGAGACCAGAATTACACACAATATTCCAAAAGCAGCCTAACCAATGTCCTGTACAGCCGCAACATGATGGGAGAGTCCAGAACTAGAGGGCATAGGTTTAGGGTGAGAGGAGTAAAGTTTAAAAGGGACCTAAGTGTGGTGCGTGTGTTGAATGAGCTGCCAGAGGAGGTGATGGAGGCTGGTATGATTACCACATTTAATAGGCATCTGGATGGATATATGAATAGGAAGTGTTCAGAGGAATATGGGCCAAAAGCTGGCAAATGGGACTAGATTATGTTAGAATCTGGTCTGTATGGACGAGTTGGGCCATAGGGTCTGTTTCTGTGCTGTACATCACTATGACTCTATGACTCTATGTTTTAAATGAGTGACCTCTTATTTTTACACATTGACCTCTGGTCATAGAATCTCTCACAAAAGCAAATATCCTTCCCACATCCACCTGCTGGAAGCTTTTTGGATCTTATATGTTTTAATATATTGTTTCTTATTCTCTAAGCTCTAGCAGATGCAAGCCAAACTTGTCTAGCCTTTCCTCATGAGACAACCTGCCCATGCTAAGTATTATTCAAGTAAACATTCTCTGAACTGCTCCTAATGCAGTTATATCTTGCTTAAATAAAAAAGTCTAATACTGCACATAGCATTCCAGATGTGGTCTCAGCAATGCCTGGTATTCCTGAAGCAAAATCTCCCAACTTCATAACTTAGTTATTTTTGTATTTAAGTCCTCTTGTAATATATTAGCTTTCCCAATTACTTGTTGTACCCTACCCAGTTAGTTCAGTTGATTGAATGGATGGCTGGTGATGCAGAGAGACACCAACAGTGTGGGTTTAACTCTCACAATGGTTGAAGTCATCATAAAGGTCTCTCCTTTCTCAATCTCTCCCTTTGACAGAGGTGTGCTGACTCTCAACTTAACTCATCACTAGTCATCTCACTCTCTCCCTCTCGCTAATGACAATGAATTCTGATAACACAATGGTGACTTTAACAATTACCTTGAACTTTTCAAAATGTCCTGTTATAACATTTTTAATAATAAGTTCTAACATCTTCTCTGTAATAGATGGTAAGCTAACTGTTTTACAATTTGCTGAATGAAGTGGGTAGATACATTATTTTCCAATTACCCAATGTAATGTTTCCCAAATCTATGGAATTTTTGGAAAATTACACATCAACTAAAGCACTAGCTACATACTTTTAAGCCTCTCAGATGAAGTCTATTAGGACCTCAGGACATGTCAAACTGCAGCTTCAACAATCAATTTAGTATACCACTTCCTGATGATGGTGATTTTCTTGAGTTTCTCCATTCCCAGCACTTCCTGACTTACAGTGATATTACCAATATTCTCTATACTGAAGATCAATTGAAAGTATCTGTTTAATGTCATCTTCTTACATTCCATAATTATTTGAAGTTAATAAAGAAACTAGAAGAAATCAGTTACTCTATCATAGCATTTCACCATGCAAGAAGTGGAGACCTTGGACTGGATTATCAGTCATAGGCAGGAATTGGTCACTGAGACTAAACATGTCTTTCTGATGCTGCCTTTGAGGAGAAAATGAGGTCTGCAGATGCTGGAGATCAGAGCTGAAAATGTGTTGCTGGAGAAGCGCAGCAGGTCAGGCAGCATCCAGGGAACAGGAGAATCGGCGTTCCGGGCATAAGCGATGCAGCCTGACCTGCTGCACTTCTCCAGCAACACATTTTCAGCGTTTCTGATGCTGCCTCCATCTTGAGAAGACCAGAAGGTGGAATGTTCAAGGCATCTAAGTTCGGAGGGGTCAAGCCTAGAATGAGCAGGTTAAAATATCCCCTTCTCTTCCCAAGTGCTTCTCATACAATCAGGCGCCTAGGAACCCTCCAACCACAAGGGATGAACTCAGATTTCTCCAGTTTCCTCATTTCCCCTCCCCCCACCTTGTCTCAGTCAAATCCCTCGAACTCAGCACTGCCTTCCTAACTTGCAATCTTCTTCCTGACCTCTCCGTCCCCACCCCACTCCGGCATGTCACCCTCACCTTGACCTCCTTCCACCTATCGCATTTCCAACACCCCTCCCTCAAGTCCCTCCTCCCTACCTTTTATCTTAGCCTGCTGGACACACTTTCCTCATTCCTGAAGAAGGACTTATGCCCGAAACGTCGATTCTCCTGTTCCTTGGATGCTGCCTGACCTGCTGCGCTTTTCCAGCAACATATTTTCAGCTATAACAGCTGGAAGCCATCCAGTAACCTGCAAAATTACACCAATAAACAAAAAAGGCTCTTCAAATCCAAAAAGAAATCAAACATTTGCTAAAGATTGCAACCAAGAGCCCATAAAACACCCCAAGTCAGAAGTGCTATCTCTGTGGATGTCTGGACAAAATACATAAAAGCAATAGGAAAAGATGTAATTGTTACACCTGATTATTAAACTATGCTACTTTTTCAATAGTATAAAATACACAATCCATCTTCCATCTATTTGATGGTCATTCTTTTAAAATTCATCTGAAGATTTTTTCACATTATAATGCTAATTGTTTTCTCTTGCAGATTTCCAAATGGCAGAAAGATCAATCGGCAAAGACATTGTTTAAGAGGTAATTGCTCCTTCAATTTACAGTAATGCCTTAACTCAAGTATTTCTGAAAACAAAAGGCATAACTCATCCTTTAACATGTAATCAACTGCAAATGAGCCAAAGTCATCTCACTATAATTTAAATATTTCCCACCTTCATTTAGTGGCTATTCATTTATGAATATGAGCTGCTTTGGGATGTAATGAGATTGTGCAACAGCATGGTGCTCAGTGATTAGCACCGCTGCCTCACATTGTCAGGAACCCAGGTTTGATCCAGCCATGGGTGACTCTCTGTGTGGGGTTTGCATATTCTTCCCGTGTTTGTGTAGGTTTCCTTCAAGTGCTCTGGCTTTCTCCCACAGTACAAAGATGTGCCAGTTAAGTGGATTGGCCATGGCAAATGCAATCTTACAGGGATAGAGTGGGGTGGGGTGGGGTGGTCTGGGTGAGATGATCTTTTGAGGGGGTGGTGTGGACTCAATGGACTGTATGGCCTGCTTTCACACTGTAGGGATTCTACGACAATGATGTTTCCTTTACGTTATTGAAAGGTAGTTTTTAAGCATTGTACTGAATGAGAACTCTTTGAAACATATTAAAGAAGCAATTTTCTGACTTGTACTACCAGCAAGGATTAATATCCAGCAACAACACAACTTAGAATTTCAGGTGTCTAACATCAGAATTTCTGTTTTTTGCTGCTAATCAAAGAGGCTCCTTCCTGATAATGTGGAGTCAGAAGGTTACATCTTAAACAAGCACAGACTCAGCAGGCTTTCCACTTTTCTTAGCATGGGTCCGTAAGAGAAAGATTTATAGTCTGAGTGGTTATAGTTATGGAGCAAGCATAAAATGGCACAGATTGCATACCATCCAAAGAGACCTTTTACTGAGAATAAAAATGTAAGAACTGCTTCTTTTAGTTAAAGGTAAAATGTTTTCTACTGAATATTAATTACTCATTAAAGGCAGTCTGGAGACAGTCTCCGTGTAATATTGTATTAAATATGATGTCACAAAGTTTCACCTGAATGATTTAACAACTAACAAGACAATGTTGTTGGAAGGGCGTTATAAAGATACTGTAACTACATAGTTGCTTTAGCCCAAATTTATTGAAAGACACCTTGTGTACTGGGAACCTCAGTTATTAGCCAAAAGTTTTACTGTGCAGTATGATTGTTGTCAGAAGTGCGATGGGGTGAATTCCACCAACTGTTGATCACAATGCTGGCCCTGTTCCAGGTGATATCTTTGCCAATTTGGGGAAATGTGTTCCTCAAGGACTAAATGCCATTTCCCAGTTTAGTTTCACAAAAATCACATATCTTACCACACACTCATGTTGCCTCTAACATCTGGTAAAATCTGTCCTAATATGGGCAAGTCAATTTAATTAACAGATTTTAAAAAAATAAAACTTGCATTTGTGTATTGCCTTTCATTGTCTCACGGTGTTCAGAATCACTTTATAGCATCGCCAGACTGTTGTCCATTCACACATTCAGCAATATGGAGGGCATAGTTGAAAGGTGATGGAGAAAACTATTGAATAAAAAGGCACATTTGAGATGCCTCTCTCCTGCAAAGTTTGTGAAGCAATGACACTTCTTTAGTTGTGAAACGATTTCACCGAAAAATAGCACTGCAAAAGGAAAGACAGAACCACTTTCAAATCAATGTGTTGATTGCAAAGTTTCTTTGCAGAGGATCATTTCAAGAGCAGCCAGAACAGCAGAGAGGTCTCCAGGAATCTTCTCACTGTCAAATTCAGTGCATAGTTTGATAGTTGCCAGGAGTACAATGCATGCACTTTGAGTCTTTGACTAGACCTCAGGGACAAATACAATCTTTTTTTTTAAACATAATAGTGATTAAGCAATAATCTATTTCTATTCTCAAAGTAGTTAGAAACTTATGCTGTAAAAATGTTCAAAATAAAGTGCCAGAAATGTAATTGCTCAGCAATTGCCCTTTGGGGACAAATCCGCAACAAATACAGAAACATGTCACAATAGTGACTTGCCAAATAATAGCTTAGAGTGTGGTTACTTTTGTTTTATGGTTCAATTGTACTTGCACATCTCTTCAAAGTAGCTCAGACAGCAGTAAAAGGTTTGAACTTCAATTACAGATGAAGAGTGCAATAGAAGGAGGGAAATTAAACCAAAAAGACTATAACCCACCTGGCGTGGCGAGGGCAAAGGTTATGAAAAAAAGAATTCATACATCATGGTCTATGACCAAAAATATTTAACTTGGAAATGTCAAGTAAATTAATGTATTCTGTCATTTATTTGACAATTATCATACATGCTACATGTTGAGCACACTACTGCTTGTGAAATAAACATGCATTCTATGATGTACAACTTCCTTTTCCTGCTGGAATCCAGCTGCAGTTATCCCTGTATCCTGGATGTTGTAAATTAGTCCTTTGTAGTCCAGGAGGATTCAATCAACCACAGGTGTGAGCCTGCAGAGACCAGACTGGGATTAGGTAGCAACATTTGATATAAGATCCAAAAAGCAACAGTAATCTCCAGATCACATGCAGTTGGTCTTTGGAGAGAGCAAAGGAAAATTCTGATGGTATGTGGCAAAAAAAAACAAGGAATGCAATTTTAAACTTTGACATCTGCAGGAACAAAGCAACCAGGTCTTCACTTTACAACAATGATAATGAGGTGAATGTGAGACAATAAAAGCATCTAAATATCTTAAAAAAAACATAATGTTCCATTGTAAACTGACACATGAAACCACCACAAACCGTACAAGCCATATTTGCTATATAGGCAAAAGTGAGGACTGCAGATGCTGGAAATCAGAGTCTAGATCAGTGTGGTGTTGGAAAAGCACAGCAGGTCAGGTAGCATCCGAGGAGCAGGAAAATCGACGTTTTGGGCAAAAGCCATTCATCAGGACTGAAGTCAATTTCCCAACTGAGCAGCTGGAGCCTTCTTTAATTATGCTAATTAAGCACTCTCTGTCTTAAATAGCCAAGTCCCAGTTGGTGCAAACACAGGGTTGAACGTGATTGTATAATTTTGGATATGATATAATCCGGATGACGGGTGGG
>NC_057712.1:4337185-4340647 GCF_004010195.1 Chiloscyllium plagiosum | reverse complement strand
ATGTGTGTGTGTGTGTGTGTGTGTTGTGGGGGGTGATGGTGGCAGGGCTCAAAAATCAGGACAACTTCCAACTCAAATTCACCACTAACTTTCCCAAATTCCTGATCCTGGAAACCTCACGCAAGGTACAGTCAATTTTACATCGGATTCCCAAATTTAAGTCAGATTCCCAACTGAGCAGCTGAAGCCTGATTTAATTTTGCTAATTAAGTACTCTGTTTTAAACAGCCCAGTTTCCAGCTGGTACAGACACAGGGTTGAAAGTGGTGGTGTAATTTTGGATGTGGTATAATCGATCAGCTGTACCTTTACATTACTAGCAACTACGCAGCATATGCATACAGAACTATGTCACAATGACATTTGATCACATCAATCCGCTGTCTGAGAGTCTGGGGTTTGAGTCGTGTCTTTTCTTGCTCTGTCCTGTATGTACTTATACTTACTGAGCTTTGTCGATGTTCACTTATGTGGCTGTCGACTGCCTTATATCAGCAATCTAGGAGCTGAGTGCACACCAATGGACATGTGGACAACCTGAGCTGCATTCCCCACATTGGGTTGATTAACTCTGGCCCTTGCCCACATCTCATGGGGAGGGTTAATGTTGAGGCTAACACATTAAAGGAAACTCTTTTACTTTTAGCGGTTCCCTGATGCTGCAGCAGAGTGAGGGCTCTGCATGGTGTATTACTGGCTCACAAAGAAGGCAACCATTTCTTTGTTGACTTTTGCAGACTTTGTTGATGCTATTGAAAATGGCCCATGGACCTAGTAAAGTCAGTGTGGTGAGTGGAACCAGGTGGATCCCATTGAGTACAAGTTCCCTGATTGGGGCTGTTAATCTGGGTCAATCAGGGAACCCTGGCTGACAGATATAAACAAGGGATTCAGAGCATCTCCTGATTCTAGGGAGAGGCTCCAAGCTGGCTGGCCATAGCCTGCGTATTGTGCACGTGTAAATAAAGGGGACCTGGTGACAGGATACCTGCCTTTGTGCAGTTATCCTGGTCAGGAAGACCGAAATCTTCAAAAACTGAATTGCAGGAACTCATTAATAATTCTTAGCCTCACTTTCCATCCAGCCAAGAACCAAATAGCAGCTTGGCAGAAGGAACGTCAGCAGCAGGAGGCTGCAGGCTTGAAGTTGACATGAAGTCAATCAGGGGATAGGACAGCAGTGATCACCCAGAGGGCAGGGAGTGGAAGGCTTGCACACAGACCCTTGGGAGGAGGGTGAGGGGACAGAGGGTACAGTCACGGGTGTCCATGAGGAGTACTATCTGTCCTCCTGGCCCACAATAACTGAAAGAGCCTTATATGATGGGAGCCCAGTTTCCACCTCCCTATCCCTACAGAATCTCCAGATCCTCGAGTTCCATACAATGGATTTAAACTGGGCTTGAAGT
This sequence comes from Chiloscyllium plagiosum, assembly GCF_004010195.1. Taxonomy (NCBI): domain Eukaryota; kingdom Metazoa; phylum Chordata; class Chondrichthyes; order Orectolobiformes; family Hemiscylliidae; genus Chiloscyllium; species Chiloscyllium plagiosum. The sequence goes on along the minus strand of NC_057712.1, from coordinate 4,339,238 downwards.
TCCACCACATTCCTGAAGAAGGGCCTGTGCCCGAAACGTCGAATCTCCTGTTCCCTGGATGCTGCCTGACCTGCTGTGCTGTTCCAGCAATAAAGTTTCAACAAGTTCCACCACAGACACCTTATTTAAGTACATTAATGAATAGCACATTGGCCATCCCAGTATAAGAAAGTCAGTGGATATGTCAGTGTGGTATTGGGTCACGTTCCTGTATTTGTCTCCATAACCCTGATTAAAAACCCTCTCCTGTCTGTAAGGGTAGGGATTGAGAGGGTTAACACTGAAACAAATCTGCAATTGCCCAAATATGGGCTGTGGAGAATAAGAGTTCAGGCCAAGAGCACACATTTGGGAAAACTAATCCTTAGGCATCTTGTTAGCAAACAGTGGAAATAATCTTTCATTGCTAGTTAAGGGAAAGGGATATAAAGGAGTAACTTGGGAAGGTACTGGAGGCCTGCCGTGTTAGAGATTCTGTAATTCTGTGTGACTCACCAGTGCTAGGAGAAATATAGAGAGAAAATTAGACAAACATTTAACTGAACAGTCTGTCAACATGCTGTCAGTCCAGCTGGCAAAAAAGGGGCAAAGGAGGAATGGCATTTTCATGACCAGAGGAGGTCCCATGGTGCTTTGGAACCAATGAGGTGTCATCACTGTTGGATACATGGCAGCCAATATATACACAGCAGGCTGCCAGACAGAAGCAAAGCAGTAAGGACCAGGAGTAACTCAGATTGAGGAACAAATAGTTGCTTGAACATCTAGCATAACCTACCTGTTATCCTTTGAAATACTGCTGTATTTATGGCATTATGGTGTAAGGAGCATTCTAGGCATTGGGCAATCTCTGCCAGTTTTTAGTTTTATTGAGTTTAAGGTGTGTGAAATGACTGATAGCTTCATTAGTGACAGGATAAGGTTATTCAGAGAGTACAACATGGAAGCTTAAAATGAAATTGAGAGTCTTCTGGTGTTATCATAGCAAACGTAAAAAAGTGAGCCATCTTAGAGGTCAGTCATTGAGTTTAATTTAAAATGACTCTACATCCTCTCCTCCAAGTGTCAATTAAATGAACTGTGGTATGACATAGAGTTTAACATTATGTGAGAGACAGACCAACAATCACAGAGACTATTGATTGAATGGGGTTTGATATGAGGTGCGTCAAAAGCAGCAGTGTTTTGAATGCTTCATGTTTACTGGAGAATGGAACATGAGAGGGAGACGAGAATACATTAAAATATTCAGGTCTACTGGTATCAAAGACATGCATGAGGGTTTCAGCAACATGGAATCTGAGGCAAAAGTGGAGTTGGGTGATGTTACAGGGGTGGAATTAGGAGACTTTAGTGACAACCAATGACAACATTGTCATCAAACAAGCAGATAAAGGAGGAGCCATTGTCGTTCAGAATAGAACAGATTACTGCAAGGAAGTGTACCGACAACTGAACAACCAGAAACACTACAGGCAACTAGTAGCTGATCTGACCAAAGAACACACCAGAGAATTAAACACACTGATCAGAACTTTGGATCCAGTCCTTCAGAGTTCCCTACGTGCCCTCATCCCACGCACTTCTCGTGTAGGCGACTTCTACTGCCTTCCAAAGGTATACAAAGCCAATACACCGGGACTTCCCATCGTGTCAGGCAATGGAACCCTATGTGAGAATCTCTCCGGCTAGGTGGAAGGCATCTTGAAACCTATTGTACAGGGGATCCCCAGCTTCTGTCGCGACACTACGGATTTCTTACAGAAACTCAGCACCCATGGACCAGTCGAACCGGGAACATTCCTCGTCACAATGGACCTTTCCGCACTCTACACCAGCATCCCCCACAATGATGGCATCGTGCACCCCAATATGCCAACATTTTTATGCACAGGTTCGAACAAGACTTCTTCTCTATGCAGGATTTCCAACCAACTTTGTACACCAGGTACATTGATGACGTTTTCTTCCTCTGGACCCATGACGAGGAGTCACTGATAAAACTACACAGTGACATCAACAAGTTTCATCCCACCATCAAACTCACGATGGA
>NC_057712.1:4269445-4335869 GCF_004010195.1 Chiloscyllium plagiosum | reverse complement strand
TGAAGTGTTCCCCAACTGGGAGGGAACCCTCCTGTCTGTTGATTGTTGTGCGGTGCCCATTCATCTGTTGTCGTAGCCTTTGCTCAGTTTCCCCAATGTCCCATGCCTCAGGGCATCCTTGCCTGCAACGTATAAGATAGACAATGTTGGCTGAGTCACATGAGTTCCTGCCATGTACAAGGTGGGAGGTGTCCTCACGCGTAATAGTGGTATCTGTGTCCACAATCTGACACATCTTGCAGCATCCACCGTGACAGGGTTGTATGGAGACACACACACACAGACAGACAAAGACCCACATGCACACATATATTTTGTGGTGTGAATTTGTACTTGCAGAGTTACATTGCACTTTGCTCAAAAACTGCATACATTCATGTAGAACTCTGAGATCAAAAACTGTATGAATTTATGTAAAACTCTGTTATCTCACTTTTTAGATTAGAATCAATCTAAACATCAGGTCATAGACAGATAACACAGGGGGCTAACACCTTCAACATATTGTCTTGCTATCACCATTGTCAACAGCTAACCTGAGAATGCAACTTTAAAAAAAAGGTTTTGTGATTTACACATGAAAGAAATGAAACTGTCATCGTATTCTAACAGATGAAAGGCTTAATCAATTTTTCAATGTATAATTTCAGTTACATCACACTGCAAATTTTTGCTATAAATTCTGTGTTACGATCGAGCCCTCCACTATCACCCGATGTGTGATTTTTAACATTAGTGAGGGTATGGATGGAGACTCATCTCAGAGAAGAATGTGATACTGAGTTTGCGAATGGTGGAGTGATTGATCAGAATGCAGAGTTACCACTGGAGATCAAAGGAAATAGCTTTTGAAGTCTTATAGACCTCAAAATATTAAATTGGAGGGAATTTCTGAATATCCCTTACTGGATGTGATCAGTAGGCATCAATGATAAAGAAGCCACATCTCACAAGGCCCATTTTCATTGAACATTCAATCAGAGCGGCAGTCCAACTCCCGGATATAAAAAATGCTCAAAAAGGTCACACTTTACAAAAGAAGCTATCATACATCTTGCCTGCACATTATTTACCAACTATCCCCACTTTGGACGAGTGCTATTTCAATATCACCTTGCTGTCACACTACCATTTCCATCTAGCCTTTCTGCAGTTTTCCAGTGTAGCCGAGCAGAACCTTGAGCAATGCTGCCATTTTGGTGTTTTACAGCCTTCAGGATTCAGCATTGTATTCAACAACTTCAGACTCTGAACACTGTCCTCCATTTTGATTGCACCCCATCTCCACCAATATTATGTCTCGTTTGCATGGGTTTGCTCTCAGTAAAATCATAGAATCCCTACAGTGTGGAAACAGGCCCTTCAGCCCAACAAATGCACACTGACCCTCTAAAGAGTAACTCACCCAGATCGATTCCTGTACATTTACCCCTGACTAACGCACCTAACCTGCACCTGAACACTATGGGACAATTTAGCATGGCCAGTTCACCTGACCAGCACATCTTTGGACTGTGGGAGGAAACCCGCGCAGACACGGGGTGAATGTGTAAACTCCACACAGCCAGTCGCCCGAGGATGGGAAACGAACCTGGGTCCCTGGTGCTGTGAGGCTGCAGTGCTAACCACTGAGCCACCGTGTCTCCCCAATAAACTGACTTTTTTTCGACTCTTCACATTTACCATCAATACCTATTTTTCATTTGTATTCTTCTTCTACTACTCTCTTTATCTTTTACTCTAGGCCTCATCACCACCTGTTCCATTTGCTCCTCCTTTGACAACAACATAGGAGCTCTGACTCCCCAGCCCACTTCAGCACCAAAAGAAAAGTTATTGAACTGGAACCATTAATTTTGCTTCTCTCTCCATAGATGCTGAGTTTCTACAGCACTTTCTATTTTTATTTCAGATTATCAGCATCCACAGTACAGGGTCTTTACTTTTATTACAGACTCAATGCCTGCTCAATCATAGCCAGAAACTACTTACCAAAATTTTAGCTTTGATGGCTTCTACCCTAATCAATGAGATCAAGCAGATAGCTTTCCTTAGTGGTATTGATAGTGGGCTACACCATATGTCATTGTAAAGTGGTTTACCACAATAAAGCATCAATAACTCTTCCTTGCTGCTCATCCAAGTTTTGGAGAAAACATTCATCAGATAGAATGGGACCGCCTGTCCCTGTGTTTCGTACAAAGACCATTACAGAGGCATTAAGAAATTAAGAAATTCCACAGCATCCACTAATAGTCACAACTCTCCTGGGAAAACATCAATCAATCTGGGTTCCCTTCCTGGTGGTCTATGCAATGAATATCCACAAAAAAAGTGCTCCAAAAATCATTTTGGTGGGAGAAACTGGCTGAGGGGAAAACATGGCCATTGCATCCCAACTGCATAAGACCTGCATCCCAACTTAAAGGTACGCCTAAACCTGTTGATTAACTTCAGAGCAATCTGTGTCAACACTGATTATGGAATTTGTTCAACTGCTGAATAAACGTAGACTTTGCACACACAATACACGCTATAGGCTGTCTGAAACGCAGGCCCATTTCTTTCTAATTTGTAAATAAACATATTGACTAATTTGCAGTTTATTACTGATTTATATGGATTGGATTTATGAAATGAAAATGCTTTTCTTTAAATTAAATTTAAAACCTTTTCTTTAGTTAGAGGCTGTGGGAGCCATCCCTCTGTCCTGATATTAAAATCCAACTGGAGGTTCGATAATGTCGAACAAACTCTGAACATGTCAAATTGCACACATGCATTAACCTCGGCTTTCTTTGCACAGATAATGATGGGGACCCAGTATAACTTGGATCGACTTGCCAGCACTATTCGCAGCATGCCTGAGTTTCAAAGTAAAATCTGACAAACAGCACGGCCTTTGCTTATATCTCATACATTTGATTAAAGTTTGACATTTAATTGTTTAGCCACAGGAATTCTACTTGCGAACGTCACTGAAGGATCAAGTACCAGATTATATGGATGAAGCATTTATCAAAGGCTCGACTGTCTTTCATGTTTGTAAACAATGTCAAGGGGATTGCCAAAAAAAGAGACATCAATTGATAACAGTAAAAAATTAAAGCAGTGAAGTTTGTTTTTCTTTTATCAAAGTCCAGATTTTTACAAGTTGGTATTTTCAAAATTTACATTAGTTTGTGCTAACCTCCTCATCCATTTGCCTAAGTAAGCAAAGATTGGACAGAATCCAGTTGCCTGAATTGTTCTTTTAATAGCCAAGCAACTAGGCAATGATTTATATTGAGGCAAAGCCCTGAGGGGGCCCATCATATAGTGATGGGAAACATTTTTTGGCGTGACCATCTGTTGCCTGGCCTTTCCAGTCTGCTTCTTATTACTGAGCAAAAATATCCAAACGGTTTGAAACAAGGAATCAGTGCAACTAAATCATGCTTTTAGAGAAGTAATTATGTATTTTTTAACATAGGCATTTGCATAAATGTGCTGTGACACATCATGCGATTTTTGCTTAATGTATTCAGAAACAGGTCGAAGTTATTAAAACAGGCCGATGAACCACAGAGTTATATTACATTTCAAAATGTTTAATCTCCAGGAAAATGTTGTATTTATTCCATTACCACCCACTGCTTGTGCTTGACTTGCTCACAGACTCCTTCAAATCCAGTTATGGAGGGATTTGTGAGTGACCACAAGCTGCTTTGGTCTGTTCCTTTTCCAGGTGTTTACGTGTGAGAGCTCCAGTCTTTGCCTCTTGTTGTTGCAGGACTTTGACTGCAATAGTGAAGCAGAAATGAATAAAGTGAGCATAGACCCTAGTTCTTTCAATTGCGTGGGCCAGTGAGCGTCTAAGCAAGAATCCTTCAAAGAACACATAATGACAGCAGCACCAATGGGCCTGGAACATCTTTATCTCATTAATATAAGGTCAGGAAAAATAGGAGTCCTTCACCTGGCTTCACTAAAATGCTTGGGTGTCATGCCAACATGTCTCATCAACCCTGTGTTGGTCTTTCAGATGTAATTTCCTGTTTAGGTCAGAAATTGAAAATCACATTCATGATGTTTAAATATCAGCAGTGATAGGGTTAATTAGAAGGCATCTGTGATTAGGAATTAGCTGTGGACAAGACCAGGGATTTCATTTTTAACAGGCACTAGGACATTATCAAATAGGAACAATTGAAGTCACACGTTCAGGGAAATGAGAGTACAGGACTAGGATCCAACATGAATTCTAGAGAGAAATTCTCGAGTCCCACAATGTGAGAGATAGATGGTGGGAGAGAAATGTAAAGGGGATCTACAGAGACATAGATCAGAGTGAATTTACATTATTCTAGCTGGTCAACCCAGCTTCAATTTTAATATGTAAAATATGATGCAATATGTACAATCATATCCTCAGCAGGTGTCACAGACATAAGGAATGCTCATTTTTCCAAGAGAAATTTATTAACTATTTCAAATGCAAAATCAAATCCAATAGATTCACCTATGTTTAAATCTCAGTTCCAACACTTGGAAAAACCAATACAACCTATGATTACTAACTGGGACTCGAAATCATATGCACATGCTGAATCACAGTATTTTTTTTCATCCTGTGTAGCTTAGCAGGAATGTTATTTGATACCCCAACAGTGCCAGTATCATACGTTTTTTTTACCAGTTGTTTTTGAGACCTCTAAGAGATTTTTAATGTATTAAGGAAGTGATTGTGTGTAATATAATACAAGTATAAACATGTACAGGAAGACTGTCATCATTTATTCACAGGCAGAAAGTAGGTTAGTGGCAAAATTTCAACTAAGCTTGCTTAGAAATAGATTTGGTAGGCCCAAGTTGAAAGGAAACTCCGAACATCTCCTGCTGACATCTTTCTCAGTGGGGTTAATTTTCAATTCCACACCTTGAAGAAGCTGGGTAAATTACTTTACACCATTTCTAAGCACTTCGAAAGGAAATAAAGGCCTCATGAGTTTACAAATATCAATGATCCAGTGCATTGGAGCCTTAAGTAAACTTTAAGAACATAAGAAGTAGGAGCAGGAGTAGGCCATCTGGCTCCCTGTGCCTGCTCCACCGTTCAATAAGATCATGGCTGAGCATTACATGGACTCAGCTCTTCTTACTCACCCACTTATCAATAACCCTTACTTCCTTTACTATTCAAAAATCTATCTATCTTTGCTTTAATACCATTCAACAAGGTAGTCTCAACTGCTTCACTGGGCAGGGAATTCCACAGATTCACAACACTTTGGGTGAAGAAGTTCTTCCTCGGCTCAGCCCTATGTCTGTACCCCCTTATTTGGAGGCTCTGCACCCTGGTTCTAGTTTCACCCACCAGTGGAAACAACCTCCCTGCTTCTATCGCATCTATTCCCTTCATAATTTTACACATTTCTAGAAAATTTCTCCCTCATTCTTCTAACTTCCAATGATTACAGTCCCAGTCTACTCAGTCTCTCCTGATAAGCCAACCCTCTCACCTCCAGAATTAGCCTCCTCTGCACCCCCTCTAGTGCCAGTACATCCTTTCTCACATAAGGAGCCCAAAACTGCACACAGTACTCCAGATGTGGCCTCACCAGCCCCCTGCACAACTGCAGTCTCAACTTCCTGTTTTTAAACTCCATCCTTCTAGCAATGAAGGACAATTTTAACTGGAGCCTATGCAACAGCAGCATAAATCTAGACAGAAGAGGACATCTCTGTATCAATCTCTCCTCCACGGAACCAGCAGGACAGCTTCAGTCCTACCTGAGGTTTCCCTCCCATTTGTCCATCCAGATTCTCTTGAGACTTCTACTGCCTGATGTTTATTTACTGTCAGCTACCTCTGGAAGTAAAAGGGTGTTTGATGAGTTAGCGGGAGATCACTGAAAGGGAAAATAGATGCTTCTTTCACATTCATTACTTTTCGACCTCCAGCAATTGGATATTACTCTGCAACAGGGGACGACGCCAATTGGTGAGCAACTGGTAAGTTATCCTACTGATTCTAATGACAATGAATAGTTGTTAGTGCTTTGCTATGGTAGGTCAGCTGAGCCAAGTGGAATGTACGGCCTGCAGTAAGTGAGAATGCCTGGACACACCATGTGTTCTGAGTGATCTGCAAGAAATGTTACCAGCTGCACAGGCTTGAGATCCAGGTTTCAGAGTTGAAGTCACTGTTGTGCATCTGTGAGACACAGTACTGATAGGTAACATGGAGATGGTCACCTCACAGGTTGGGGTCACTTGGGGGAGATGGAATGGGTGACTATCAGGAAGCTAAAAAGAACCGGACAGAGACAAAAAATACCGCAGATGCAGAAACCAAAGTAGACAAGCAAGAGGTTGGAAGAACACAGCAAGCCAGGCAGCATCAGGAGGTGGAGTAGTTGTCATTTCAGGTGTGGGTTACACCCGAAACATCAACTTCTCCATCTCCTGATACTGCCTGGCTTGCTGTGTTCTTCCAGCTGGACAGGCAGTGTAGGAGTCCTCTGAGTCTATCTGGCTTGCAAATTGGTTTTCTACTTTTATACTGATGAGTGATTTCTCATGGAAAGAAAATCACAGCCAACCCTTGTCATCTTGAATGCCTCAATTGTCAAGGAAAGGAAGAAGATGATTGGAAGGACAATAGCGATAGGGGATTCCATAGTCAAGGGATCAGACAGACATTTCTATGGCAGTAGATATAATTGGTGCAACATTCGAGGATAACACAGTGTACCTGTAGGCCATCATTCTGTGGGAGAGATCGTAGTTCACGCTGTCCAAACAATGGTATAGGTAAGAAGAGAGATGAGATTCTGAAAGCAAATTTTAGGGAGTTAGAAAGGAAATTAAAAAGCAGAACTCAAGAGTGTTCACCTCATGATTATTATCAATGCTATGTGCCCATGAGCATAGGTTGTCAAGTTGATTTGAAGGGGAGTCATATTGGAATGGAAACATGAAGAGGACTTGTTGGATGTAATGTACTGGGATTTCCAGGGGGATTTTGTTGAAGTCCCTGTTATGATGAAGGGTTAGAAGTCAAAAGTACTGTGGACACTTTTAACTTGTAATTTCAGGATGTGTTTCATAAAGGAAGGTTGATATAGCCATAAATGGCTGTGCATGTAAATTAAATGAAGCATTGAGAGAGATAAATGTCAATGAAATATAGCACCTAAAGTGTCAAAGATATTATGATCTCTTCTGACTAGCAAGTTAATGAGGGCTGACAACTCCCTGGTCAACAATAAGCTGCCCTCTGTAATTGGATACTTTTTGTATGTTCATTTTGAAAAATATAGAAGGACAAAAGTTAACAAGCCATTTTCAACTTTACTGGTGCATGCTAGTGGGAATGACTGCTCTGTCATTTATTAGCCTGGATTCTAGTGCCAGCATGGTACAAAGGTCACAGTCGAAGGTCTATCCCCTAGTCACCCCTGTGCTGCGCGTAAAGACTGTTACTACAATTGCTGTAAACCAGACAAAGGAAAACAAGACAACTGAAAAGACACTCTCTTCCCCAAATGCTGGAATTCATTCATAATTGAAAGAAAACAAAACTACAGAACATTATTGCAACTGCAAAATTAAAGATTGTGAGTTCAACTGTTCAACCATCAATGTCAATGCAATTAAACCTGTTGGACTATAACCTGATGTTGTGTGGTTTTTAGCTTTGTACACCCCAGTCCAACACTGGCATCTCCGAATCAATGCAATTAATGATCTCTACTGCAATGTCTGTAATGTTCAACAGTGAACAGAGACTGATCAGAATATGTCTTTTTAAAAATATGTATCCTTTTAGACTGACTTCTTACTTCTAATGTGTGTCTTTGTGTTGCATTATAGATTCTTCTCGAATTTAGAATTTAAAACTCACCCTTTTTGTTAAATTAAGAAAGCCTGTTTAAATTAGGTCCATTTAAAGCAGGGAGGCCTAATTATTAAATTAACATTGTTCTGAAGAACTGAGAGGCTGGGTGAATAAACAAGGGGAGTCAGTTCATCCTTCCTCCCCCATGAACTCCACGGTTTGAGGTGTCTCGTTTGGAATTGTAATGATCTGGAGATCATCAACCGGGGTTTGGATGTAACATTCTCCACAAATGGTTAATTGGCAAAATTGAAGTATTTAGTAGCTTTTAATAGGAAAGGAGGTAATGCATTGGCATGGTTAAAGATTTATTAATTAACAGAGAACAGAGCCGGATTAAATGGGTCATCCCTATGATAGCAGGCTGGAAGGAGTGAGGTACCCCAAAGATCAGAATTTGGACCCGAGTTGTATACAATATATATTTGTTACGATTTGGATATGGGGACCAAATGTCATATTTCCAAGTTAACAGATGATACAAAACTTCGTAGTAATGTATGGTGAGGAAACTGCACAGTGGATTCAAGAAGAATTGGACAGATATAGTGAATGGGCAAGTGCAGGACAGATGCAAAATAATGTGCCAAGATGTGAAGTCATCAACTTTGGTAGAAGGAATAGATTTGCAGAGTATTACTTAAACAGTAAGAAGTTAGAAAACAGAGATGTACAAAGTGACCTGGATATTTTTGTCAATTTGTGACTGAAGACCAAAGTGTAGGCTTAGAAAGCAACGTAAGACTAACGGTTTGATATCTTTTATCACCAGTGGATTTAAGTATAGGAATGGCAACATTTGCTTCAATTATCTCGAATCTTGGTGAGACAGCACCTGGAGTGCAATTTTGATTCCTTCACCTGAGGAAGAATATACTGTCCATAAAAGGAGCGCAACAAATGTTTCCCGGTTTTATCCCCAAGTTAGTGTGAATGTACAGTGAAGAGAGATGGATATAGCTGGGACCTCTCGGGTTTCAAAGAATAAGAGATGATCTAATTGAAGCTTACAAAATACTTAAAGGTATAAACCGGGTAGATATTTCCTCTGGTTGGGGAAGTTAGAATCAAAATAAATGTGAAACCACTTAAGAGGGAGATGAGGAAAAATGCATTCTATGGAGGGAACCCCAGCAGTTAAAGTCTTGAAAGGTGGCTGCTAATATTGGAGCAATAAATGTAAGAGGTCATAGAGATCTCAGAGAATTATACCGTTAGAGGTTGGCTTTCCATAGTCATGTGCCTTTCTGTGTAGTCTGTGGAAGCCATTAGTTGCATAGAATCATAGAGATATACAGCATGGAAACAAACCCTTCAGTCCAATCTGTCCATGCCAACCAGATATCCCAACCCAATCTCTTCCCACCTGCCAGCACCTGACCCATATCCCTCCAAACCCTTCCAATTCATATACCCATCCAAATGCCTCTTAAACGTTGCAATTGTACCAGCCTCCACCACATCCTCTGGCAGCTCATTCCATACATGTATCACCCTCTGCGTGAAAAGGTTGCCCCTTAGGTCTCTTTTATATCTTTCCCCTCTCACCCTAAACCTATGCCCTCAAGTTCTGGACTCCCTGACCCCAGGGAAAAGACTTTGTCTATTTATCCTATCCATGCCCCTCATAATTTTATAAACTTCTATAAGGTCACCCCTCAGCCTCCGACGCTCCATGGAAAACAGCCCCAGCCTGTTCAGCCTGTCCTAACGTAGTGTCAGAGCAATAGAGCTGAGAATGTATAGATTTTCAGAGCTTTAAAGAAACAGCCAGGAAGAAATTAAAAAATGAAGTCTCCAACTTTGAATTATTGGGTGAGGCAAAATGTTTGCACTATTTTCATTCCCTGCTGTGAAATTTAAAGGAAATATGAGTTAGAATTATTGTTCCACCCTCAGTGTCAAAACTATGAAGTTGCAAGACTCATTTTAAGAAAACATGAGCATATAGGAGTTGCAATCTTGCTATAGGGTTAGAGGGTTTGAGCTATAGGGAGAGGCTGAATAGACTGGGGCTGTTTTCCCTGGAGCATCGGGGATCGAGGGATGACCTTATAGACGTTTATAAAATCATGAGGGGCATGGATAGGGCAAATGGACAAGGCTTTTTTCCTGGGGTGCTGGAGTCCAAAACTAGAGCGCATAGCGTTAAGATGAGAGTGGAAAATTTTAAAAGGGACCTAAGGAGTAACATTTTCACGCAGAGGGTGGTTTGTAAATGGAATGAGCTGCCAGAGGAAGTGGTGAAGGCTGGTACAATTACAACATTTAAAAGGCATCTGGATGGGTACATGAATAGGAAGGGTTTAGAGGGATATGGGCCAAATGCTGGCAGGTGGGACTAGATTAGTTTAGGATATCTGGTCGACATGGATGAGTTGGACTGAAGGATTTGTTTCCGTGCTGTACAGCTCTATGATTCTCTGACTCTATCATTACTGAAGAAAGAATGCCAGAAGCTGAGGTGCAGAAAAACTAGACAGGAGAGATTTTTCAAACGTTGTGGTCCACATTAATGTTACTAATGGGTAATATTTGTTCAACATCAGAGTTCAAGGTGAGAAGGAGATTATTGATCTGCATGTAACCTCACAAATACATCCAGCCAAATCTTGAGGGTTTGGACAACTGAAAGATGATTTAATCAGAGAAAGATTGTCTTAATCTCAAGGGATCCTATCATGACAGCATGTCCGCAGAGAGAGGAGCATATTGCTTTCAATGAAGTTGTTAATGTGTTCAGAAACTCTGAGGTTGACATTCAACAGCTAGAGTGTATTGATCAGAGAACAGATGAGGGAGATAGTGTGACCTAGTGTTGCCTATTTCACTAGGTCTCATGCTAAGAGGACAAATTAATCTGAGAATCAACTGCAATGAGAAGAATGATGTAGTCACCAATGGATATGAAGGTAGAGAATTGATTTGTTGGATTTGTGAACTATTTAGCAAAGTTCTTGCCTAATTTGTCATCCGAGGGTAAACCTCTCCATAAGCTTATTGTTAAAGACAGAGAACAAAAACAGTTTTCACTTGAATCAAATATCTATTAACAGCAATGCCATTGGTAAAGTCACCTTGGAGTATGATGCTACTGAGACAAGATTTGGAGCAACCTTTATGAATTAGCATTTAGTATGTTACAGCAAACTAAATGATGCAACACTCAGACAGAGAGAGAGAGTTTTCTGGGATATTATTGTGACTGTGAGCATTTTAATCAATAATATTTTGTGAGCAAGAAAGTGACATTGGAGTCCAACACAAGTCAATTCAACACATTCTCCCCCTGTTATTTTATGAATTGGGGATATTTGGAGAATTACAATTATACTGAGTGTACTGGCTGGCTTGCCATCATTAGTGAGTCTCTACCTTGGCTGTAAGTGCTGCTGCATGAAGGTTGTGGGATCCATTAAACACACATCACTTGTAACAGGACATTGCAGCAATAAGGACAAATGTAATCCACATAACAACACAGAATGCAACAGTACCACCTCTCTCCAACAGGAAGACTGTTGTAATTTTTTTAAAACAGAATTAAATAACAGGAGCTTCCTCAGATAAAATATTTGATTATAAATTTTTTGGAAATTATTTCAGCAGTACCTGCTTATTACTTTATGTAAAGGTGTTTATGCCGTTTTTCTGGTCTGCTTTTCCTGCTGTGTTTTGCACATGGATAAATATTTAATCTTCCCGATGAACACTTTAACCTTGCTCAATTGAACACCATAATGATGGCCAGAGGGAAGCTTATACTTACTGTAAAGTGAAAGGGGAAAGACTTTTTAAAAATCTAAGTGGCAATGTTTTCACGCAGAGGGTGGTGTGTGTATGGAATTAGCTGCCAGAGGAAGTAATGGGAGCTGGTACAATTAGAACATTTAAAAGGCATCTGGATGGGTGTATGAATAGGAAGGGCTTAGAGGAGTATGGGCCAAGTGCTAGCAAATGGGACTAGATTAGATTTGGATATCTGGTCGGTATGGACAAGTTGGACTGAAGGGTCTGTTTCCGTGCTGTATATCTTTATGACTCTAAGATTATCATTTTCACTGCTTTGACAATTCTAACACTGCTTCTGAGGATAGTGTACTGAATCCTAAAGTCATTTTTTAATTACATAAAGAAAAAATTTGATATGCACATGAAATTTAATTAATAATGTTGGTTAGATCATATTTGGACCAACTTTGTTACGATTGTAACTTTTGACTTGAAGCTGTACTAACCTGGCTAAACTTTTTCAGTCTGACGGTTTTGTGAAGATTTCACAGAATCGGCTGAGGGATTCGTCAGGTTTGAGCTATCCGGGACAAGATTCTCAGAATTGTTATTCACATACTTTTGTGTTGCTCTGTGATCATTAATTGTGATTTCTTTCATGACCCAATTCTAAACTATTTCCCACAATAGCAATTAAGTATCTTTCAAGGGACTTGTTGTTACTCATTATAACATGATCAATCTGCTTTACTGCTGGACGAAAGAAATTGCAAGGGAGTTGGTGTTTTCTAATCAGCTCAACTTTTGAGCAGATTTAAGACTGCTGGTAACACTTAATATTTGACCAACAAATATACAGTTGATGCAATTTCTGCCTGTTCAGATTTTCCACTTTATGCTAATAATTAACAGTAATGTTTATTGTCACAGTGATTAATAGCCAATTAATCTTCTAAATATGGATGAAATTGTAAGGGAAATGATGAATCATTGCACGGAAGGAGATTATTCATTGCACAGTGCATGTGCTGGCTCTTTGGTAGAACAATCCTGGGAGTTTCACTATCTCGCTATTTCACAAGTAACCTTATTACATTATTATTTACTTTTCAAATGTTTATTCAAGTTGCATTACCATTGGGGTCAACTCAGGTTAAGTGGATAGGCCATGCTAAATTGCCCAGAGTGTCCAGGGACGTGCAAGCGAGGTGGGTTAGCCACGGGAAATGCAGGGTTACAGGGATAAGGTGGTGGGTGGGTCTGGGTGGGATACTGTTTGGAGGGTCGGTGTGGACTCAATGGGCAGAATGGCCTGCTTCCACACTGTAGGGATTCTATGATTCTATGAAGTCAGATCACAATAACTCGCTTCATATAAAAAAGGTTTCCTTATAGCACCTCTGATTCTTTTTATAATCACTTTTAAAGCTGTCTTATCTGTGTTTTAAACTTCCTGGCATTGGAAACAGACTCTTCCTTATTTACACCATCATGCTTGATTTTGAGCACATTGAAAAAGCCACTCATTCTTAGAATTCTCTGCACCAAGGAATGCAATTCCACCTTCTTCAGTCTTTCTTTACTTCTAATACAATTTACATAATTCTTGCTTGCAACCCCTCGCCGTTCTTGTCTTCTTTCCGAAAGTGTAATGTCATGAACTGAACACTCCAACTGAAACGTCTTGGTGCCACTTGAAGCTTGCACTTGCCGAAGCTCCATCCTGCGGAGAATATAAATGACTAAATTCATTCATTTGGCAGGAGTTTGTATGAGCATTATTAAGGTAATGATGAAGTTAGGACATGGATAACAGAATAATATAAATCACAGCAGAAAAGGGAGTGATTCAGCTGTGTACCTGTGCAATGTACCTTGAAATAACAGGACTTAAACATTCTAAAAAACATTCCTTAACTACCGGACTGACCATACTTGAGTCAAGTATGAAGCACCGACAACATATTTCCCATTGAACCAAGCTGCTGAATTATTTATTCAGTTATTTTCCCAATTTATTTTATGTTGGATTATCCATATAAAACAGTCTGTGAATCAATCATACTTCATCCATGGCTTCATTCAACTAGCACTTCCCTCACTGTGCTCGGTCAGAACATCCCTGAAAGCTAAGTTTATGTATGCCAATGGAGCTTTTTGTTGGATTTCCATTTCTCCATTTTAAGAGTCCAAATGCTAATTTCTTTTCAGCTGAAATAGTAGTGCATGGGTACTTTTTCCAGTTTGGCATGCATTACACACATTCCTCGTGCTCCAGCCTGCCCTGTACTGAGGAGACCAGACACAGATTGCAAGACAACCTCCGTTCATTCTGTAAGCATGAAGTCAAACTTCAAGCAACTGGTTATTTTATTTCTTCCCCTCTGACTGCTCAGTCCTCAGCCTTCTATTGTGTTGCAACGAAATTCAGTAGGAGCTGAAGAAACAGCACCTCATCGTGAGGAGGCGATGGTCTGATGGTGTTTTGGCTGGATTGTTAACTCAGCATCTTAGATGATATGCTGAGGACCAGGGACCAAATCCTGCTGGAGTAGATGGTAGAATTTGAATTCATTAAAAATCAGGATTTAATGATGCACAGTCCCGTCGTCATATCTCAAAAGACAATGTGTGGTATTATCTTGAGGAGTGAGGTTTTTCTGAAATGAGCATGACAGATTATGATTACTTGTAATGTATTTCGATGTATCAGAAGAATTTACAGGCCATAGTGAAGCTGGAGCTTTCTCTCCAGTTATTGAGTAATTGCTTCCTTTGCCATTGTAGTTGATAATTGGGGAAAATTCCATGTGTTAATTCTTAATTACGTGGAATTACATTGCAACGATCTCCCGACCTAGAAATTCTGTGCCTGTGCCCTTCCCTCCACTTCATCTGATGAAGGAGCAGTACTCTGAATGCTTGTGATTTCAAATAAACCTGTTGGACTATAACCTGATGTCATGTGACTTCCGACTTTATCCTTCTACCTTTCACACTTCCTGAAGACTTATCCAGTGGGTCTTGAGCATAGTGCTGGAAAAGCACAGAAGATCAGGCAGCACCCGAGGAGCAGGAGAATCATCAGGAAGGGCGTATGCCCGAAATGTCGATTCTCCTGCTCCTCGGATGCTGCTTGATCTGCTGTGCTTTTCCAGCACCACACTCTTGACTCTGATCTCCAGCATCTGCAGTCCTCACTTTCATCCAGTGTGTCTTGTCTAAAATCCCTTAGCTGGCCCAGAAGGTTCCACCTAGCAGGTTTGTGTCTCCTTTCACTAATACTGCCTGATTTGTTCAATATTTGTACTGCTTTCTGTTCTACTCTGCATTCATCAAATGCTTCTTTCCTCAAATGAAAGTAGCAATCTCAGTTTTAGTGTTTCCTGGTTTTAAACCATAGCAATGGGTTTAATATGTTTGAGGTTGAGATATTGATACCATCCTAGCAAATCCACCTTGTCTGTATACATTTAAAAACCCAATTGATGTGACAGGGGTGGATTTCCGTGGGGATTTTCCTTCTTGTCTGCTGTACCTAGGGGTAAGAATGACAGAATGATTCTTTGTACTGTTTTGTCCAGGATTTCCTCAGCTTTTCCTCCAATGCTCTGGTGGATACTCCGAATTTTCACAGAGATTGTTACCCCTTCATCCAAGGTCTCTGTGACTACTGAACAGTTAGTAATTTGTAAATGCTTATTGCTGATCATGAAACCTAGGTATATGAAGCTATTGAAAGTCTTTAACATCTACATTGCCAATGCTATTAGGTAATGACATGTCAACATGATAGAGCAGTGGTTAGCACTGCTGCCTCACAGCGCCAGAGACCCGGGTTCAATTCCCGCCTCAGGCGACTGACTGTGTGGAGTTTGCACGTTCTCCCCGTGTCTGCGTGGGTTTCCTCCAGGTGCTCCGGTTTCCTCCCACATCACAAAGATGTGCAGGGTCAGGTGAATTGGCCATACTAAATTGCCCGTAGTGTTAGGTAAGGGGTAAATGTAGGGGTATGGGTGGGTTTCGCTTCGGCGGGTCGGTGTGGACTTGTTGGGCCGAAGGGCCTGTTTCTACACTGTAATCTAATCTAAATCTAAGCATGACATTTGTCGTCTTAGTCTCGATGGTCAAGCCAATGCAGCTTGAATGTCAGTGAATCGATGGGACCTCTGCAAATATAGATACTTATTTAAATGCAATATTTTAGTGTCTATATTACAAGTCATCTGTCAGATCCAGACTCGATGTGTGCCGAGCATTTATCATAATCTAAGATCAACCTAACCTACACACCCCTCAATTTACGCCGTCCATGTGCTTGTCCAGCAGTCGCTTAAATGTCCCTAATGTCTCTGACTCTACAACCACTGCTGGCAGTGCCACTCACCCATGCACCCACCACTCTCTGCATAAAGAACCTATCTCTGACATCTCCCCTATACCTTCCTCCAATTAACTTAAAATTACAACCCCTCATGACAGCCATCTCTGCCCTGGGGAAAAGTCTCTGGCTATCTCCTCTATCTATGTTTCTCATTACCTTGTACACCTCAATCAAGTCACCTCTCTTCCTTCGTCTCTCCCTAGCTCACTCAACCTCTCTTCATATGACAAGCCCAAATCCAGGCAGCATCCTGGTAAATGTCCCCTGCACCCTCTCTAAAGCATCTACATCCTTTATACAATGGGGTGACCAGAATTGGACACAATAATCCAAGTGTGGTCTAACCAGGGTTTTATAAAGCTGCAGCAAAACCTCATGGCTCTTAAACTCAATCCCCCTGTTAATGAAAGCCAACACACCATATGCCACCTTAACAACACTATCAATTTGGGTGGCAACTTTGAGGGATCTATGTACATGGACCCCAAGATTCTGCTGTTTCTCCATCCTGCCCAGAATCCTGTCTTTAACCCTGTATTCAGCATTCAAATTCAATCTTCCATAATGAATCACTTTACATTTATCCATGCACCTGCCACTTCTCAGCCAGCTCTGCATTCTGTCAATACCATGTTGTAGCGTGCAACAGCCCTCGACACTATGTACAAAACCATCAACCTTTGTGTCATTGGCAAACTTACTAGCCCACCCTTCCACTTCTTCATCCTAAGTCATTTATAAAATAGCAGAGGCCCAGGAACAGAGCCCTGTGGGACACCACTGGTCATCGATCTCCAGGCAGAATACCTTCCATCCACTACTACTCAATGTCTTTTTTGGCCAGACAATTCTGTATCCAGACAGCCAAATCTCCCTGTATTCTATACCACCTAAGTCTCAGAATGAGCCTACCGTGGGGGAAACCTTATCAAATGCCTTACTGATATCCATATACACCACATTCACTGCTCAACCTTTGTCACGTCTCATTACATCCTCAAAGAACTCAAGGCTTGAGGCATGACCTGCCCCTCACAAAGTCATGCTGACTATCTTTAAACAAACTGTCTTTCCAAAAAGTCATAAACTCTATCTCTCAGAATCCTTTCCAGTACCTTGCTTACCACAGATGTAAGACTAATTAGTCAGTATTTCCCAGAGATTTCCCTATTCCCTTTCTTGAATAGAGGAATGACATTCACCTCCCTCCAATCATCCAGTAATACTCCCGTGGAGAGTGAGGATGCATAGATCATCACCAGAGATGCAGAAATCTCATTCCTCACTTCCCGTAGTAACCTTGGATATATCTGGTCTGGCCCTGGGGACTTATCTATCTTCCCAGAATTTCCAGCACGTCCACTTTCTTAATATCAAATTTTCAAGTCTATTAACCTTGGTCCATGGTGTTTTCACGATCAACAAGGTCACTCTAGTGAATACTGAAGCAAAAAAACTCATTAAGGACCTCCCCTACCTCTTCAGACTCCAGGCACAAGTTTCCTCCACTATCCCTGATCAGTCCTATCCTCTCTCTGATCATTCTCTTATTCCTCACGTACGTGTAGAATGCCTTTGGATATTCCTTAATCCTTCCCGTCAAGACTTCATTATGCTTTTTGTTAAACAAAGGTCTGTATTTTGGGTTTATTTTTGATAATACTTGCCTTTTTTTTAACCAGAGCAATAGATTTCAGCTGAGTGCTAAATCAGAATGGTTTCAATGAACATTCCATTGAGTTACAACAAATGGTAAATTAAAAAGCATTGATTTAGCATCACACACATTAGCTGTTTAAAGGTTGTTAAAGTCCATTAGGGCCAATTTACCACCCAATATGCTTTCAAACTTGCAAACGCACTGCTTTAATAATTCTTCTATGTTCCTTTGCTTACTGGAAAATTAGCTGCATTATGGCAAAACATTCTTTGTTTGTAACCTTGAAAAAGATGCTTATAGCACAGGAGAGGCTTATGTGACACAACCAAACTGACAGTTTTGGTTCTTTGTAATATATACCATTTTACACCTTCTTTATTATCCTGGTTATTGGATCAGTTCCCTGAATGTGTGGTCATTTGTCAGTACATTTTGCAAGGCTTTAATATCATTTATTAGCCAAACAAGAATGCTGCCAAAATCCACATCATCTTTCTGTGCTGCTTGAATCTCTCGTGCAAAATGAGATGGAAACAAATGCATTTCTGCAGCTTGATGACTCCCAACTATCACCATCAGCTGACTCAGCTTCACTCCTGGGAGCACCTCCACATTGTTGCAAATGTTGCCAGGCCAGAGCTGTACTCAGTAATTCCAACTCCTCATGTTTCAAAAGACAATGTGCAATATTGTCCTGAGAATTGGGTATTTTTCTGAAATGAGCATGACAGATCGTGGTTACTTGTAAGATGAATGTATTTCGATATAACAGAGGAATTTACAGGCTGCATTGTAGCTGGAGCCCTCTCTCCTGCTATGGAGTAAACTATTCCTTTGTCACTTCAGCTGGCACTGGCGGAATGTTTCTCTCACAAAAACTATGTGACATCAACCATTCAACTCCTGAGATGCTGGTTTGTACATGGAGATCCACTCTGTGCTGAGCATTGCATGCTGTGACTCATGAATCCCACTCTGATATGGCATGTCTGTCATCTTGGTTGTAAAGGAATGGAATGGGCTGAGTAGGTACACAATTTGTTGGCTTCTTGTTTCTCTGGAGCTTTTTTGTAGCCAGCTAGTATACTGTTTTCTGTTCACCTCTTCCCCTGTGCTTCCAAACAGTCAGCCAGGGGTGACAGCCTTACGCCACAATCTTCCAGCTGTCAACCTGCCATCTTCATATTGAACATGCAGATGCATGTTTAGCAGAGGTGAACATCCAGGATGTTATGCCAGCTCACTGTACAGAAAGTCTTTGGGTATGTGTTGTCATCTGCAAAACTACTAACCATACCTCTTAAATCATTGATCCAATTGGTAAAAAAGAAACAGTGGATACAGCACCAATTGGGCCTCCAATCTGAAAAACAACTCTTCACTCTCACCCTTTGCCTCCTACCTTTGAGCTAAATTTGTATCCAAATGGCTAGTTCTCCTTGCTTTTCATGAGATGTAACCTTGCCAACCAGTCTCCCATGGGGAACCTTGTCGAACACTTTGCTGACGCCCAAATAGGCAACACACACTGCTCTGTCCTGAATCTTCTTTGTCACTTCTTCAAAAAAACTCAGTCAAGATAGCGAGATACAATTCTCCATGCACAAAGCCATATCGACTATCCCTAATCAGTCTGGGGCTGTTTTCCCTGGAACATTGGAGGCTGAGGGTTGACCTTGTGCAGGTTTATAAAATCGAGGGGCATGGATAGAGAGAATAGCCAAGGCATTTTTTCCAGGGGTAGAAGGGTCCAGAATAAGAGAGCATAGGTTTAGGGTGAGAGGGGAAAGATTTAAAAGGGACCTACAGGGCAGTCTTTTCTCAGAGGGTGGTGTGCGTATGGAATGAGCTGCAGAGAAGGTGGTGGAAGCTAGTAAAATTACAATGTTTAAAAGGCATCTGAATGGGTATATGAATAGGAAGGATTTAGAGAGATGTGAGCCAGGTGCAGGCAAATTAATGGGACTAGATTAATTTGGGGTATCTGATTGGCATGGATGAGTTGGACCAAAATGTCTGTTTCTATGAGGCTTTGGTTTACCTTTGGCTTGGACCTTAGGTGAGTAAAGCTGAACAGTCTTCCATCCGTTATGGTACATAAGTGGGCACTTTCTGTAAATGTCTGAAGATGTATGATTGTTTGAAAGAGAGGAATATACCAGTGATTGCCTCGCGAGAACACATTCTCGTTTGACCTCACTGCAATCACAAAAGGTTCTGAGTTTGCCCCATTATTGCTGATTTTGCCTAACATATTGCCTTGACAAGAGCCTTAGGAGAAAGTGAGGACTGCAGATGCTGGAGATCAGAGCTTAAAAATGTGTTGCTGGAAAAGCGCAGCAGGTCAGGCAGCATCAAAGGAATAGGAGAATCGATGTTTCAGACATAAGCCCTTCTTCAGGAATGAGGAGGGTGTGCCAAGCAGGCTAAGATAAAAGGTAGGGAGGAGGGACTTGGGGCAGGGGCGTTGGGAATACGATAGGTGAAAGAAGGTTAAGGTGAGGGTGATAGGCTGGAGAGGGGGTGGGGCGGAGAGGTCGGGAAGAAGATTGCAGGTCAAGAAGGCGGTGCTGAGTTTAAGGGTTGGGACTGAGAAAAGGTGGGGGGAGGGGAAATGAGAAAGTTGGAGAAATCTGCATTCATCCCTTGTGGTTGGAGGGTTCCTAGGCGGAAGATGAGGTACTCTTCCTTCAGGTGTCGTGTTGCCATGGTCTGGCAATGGAGGAGGCCAAGGACCTGCATGTCCTTGGCGGAGTGGGAGGGGGCATTAAAGTGTTCCGCCACGGGGCTGTTGGGTTAGTTGGTGCGGGTGGCCCAGAGGTGTTCTCTGAAATGTTCTGCAAGTAGGCGGCCTGTCTCCCAAATGCATAGGAGGCCACATTGGGTGCAGCGGATGCAGTAAATGATGTGTGTGGAGGTGCAGGTGAATTTGTGCCGGATATGGAAGGATCCCTTGGGGCCTTGGAGGGAAGTGAGGGGGGAGGTGTGGGCGCAAGTTTTGCATTTGTTGCGGTTGCAGGGGAAGGTGCTAGGAGTGGAGGTTGAGTTGGTGGGGGTGTGGATCTGACGAGGGAGTCGCAGAGGGAGTGGTCTTTCCAGAACACTGATAGGGGTGGGGAGGGAAATATGTCCTTGGTGGTGGGGTCCGTTTGAAGGTGGCGGAAATAACGAAGGATGATACGATGTATCTGGAGGTTGGTGGGGTGGTAGGTGAGGACCAGTGGGGTTCTGTCCTGGTGGTGATTGGAGGGGCAGAGTTCAAGGGCGGAGGAGCGGGAAGTGGAGGAGATGCAGTGGAGAGCATCGTCGACCGCGTCTGAGGGGAAATTGCAGTCTTTGAAGAAGGAGGCCATCTGGGTTGTTCGGTATTGGAATTGGTCCTCCTGGGAGCAGATGCGGCGAAGGTGAAGGAATTGGGAATATTACAAGGGGCAGGGTGGGAAGAGGTGTAATCTAGGTAGCTGTGGGAGTCAGTCGGTTTATAGTAAACATCCGTGTTGAGTCAGTCGTCCGAGATAGAAATGGAGAGGTCGAGGAAGGGGAGGGAGGAGTCTGAGACGGTCCAGGTAAATTTGAGGTCAGGGTGGAAGGTGTTAATAAAGTGGATTAACTGTTCAACCTCCTCGTGGGAGCACGAGGTAGTGCCGATACAATCATTGACGTAGCAGAGGGA
This sequence comes from Chiloscyllium plagiosum, assembly GCF_004010195.1. Taxonomy (NCBI): domain Eukaryota; kingdom Metazoa; phylum Chordata; class Chondrichthyes; order Orectolobiformes; family Hemiscylliidae; genus Chiloscyllium; species Chiloscyllium plagiosum. The sequence continues at coordinate 4,314,538 of NC_057712.1, read as the reverse complement.
AAGGTGGGGGGTGGTGCCAGTGTAGCTGCGGAAGATGGACTGTTCCACATATCCAACAAAGAGGCAGGTATAGCTGGGGCCCATGCGGGTGCCCATGGCTACTCCTTTGGTTTGGAGGAAGTGGGAGGATTGGAAAGAGAAGTTGTTCAGAGTGAGGACCAGTTCAGTCAGTCGAAGGAGGGTGTCAGTGGAAGGGTACTGGTTGGTTCGGCGGGAAAGGAAGAAGCAGAGGGCTTTGAGGCCTTTATGATGGGGGATGGAGGTGTATAGTGACTGGATGTCCATGGTGAAGATAAGGCGTTGGGGGCCGGGGAAGCGAAAATCATGGAGGAGGTGGAGCACGTGGGTGGTGTCCCGAATGTAGGTGGAGAATTCTTGGACAAAGGGAGACAGGACCATGTCAAGGTATGCAGAAATGAGTTCGGTGGGGCAGGAGCAGGCTGAGACAATGGGTCGGCCATGGCATGACATGACTGAAGAAGGGCTTATGCCCGAAACGTCGATTCTCCTTCTCCTTTGATGCTGCCTGACCTGCTGCACTTTTCCAGCAACACAGTAATAAAATAAAGCAGCCTGGCACAGTGTTGTCCAGCAACACAAAGGTTAAAGCCTCTGTGTTCCGTGGAGAAATTGCACAATTACATTTGAACAATAAGCAATTTTTATATGTTTTTAAGAGATAATACAGCCTTAATTACAAGGAAAGACCAATCGAATATAATAAGGTGACATGATTGACTGTAGGCCAATCCAATGGGAAATGGTTCTTGTCTTATGTAAATCATCATCTCACACTGGCAGCTCAAGGTTAGTTTGAGTAGTCAGTTAATGTCTTGTGATTCATTTTATGAAGACTCCATTGTCTGCTTTATCTTCTAATTCAGCTAACTCAGCAAAGCAGAAATGCAGTTTCACAGTGTCAAATCATAACTTGAAGCCATTTTGTTGCGTTATTTTAAATTTAAAAGCCATTTTGTGGTTAATAAAAGCCTATATTTACTTGTTGCTCCTGACAACAGCCTAAATTCAAATATTAAATTCTCATCTCCCTCCTTTGGTCATTCTGTGACCATACCATAGGGCATGGATCAAATTAATCCAATTTGCTGGCAGCCAAAGACTGCCATACCTCCGGGAAGGGACCAGGGGCAGGCAATGGTGTTTCCTCATCTTCATCTAAGCATCTTCTGGGTGGAACCAATGCTATCAATAGAAGCTAATATCTTAGTAATAATACACTTAACAATAGCAATACCCACAAAAAGATCAACTAAAACAATGGCAGCATACATAGCCATATTGATAAGCCAGTTGTACCCATGAGCCAAAACCCCAATCTCCCCATCCTGCACCTTCATTCATTTGACTGACAAAAGTACGCATGTTATCTGTATGTCTAGTAATATTTTCCATGAGGTTAGTGACCCCTATGATGCATTTACCTTTCACTATGGCACAAACTCCACCTTCCTTTGCAAGTATGTAATCGAGGGCATATCAGTTTTGTTGTGTAAAAAGGCACAATTCTGAAAGCATTTCCCTAATTTCTGATAAGGCAGCAGCAAAGAAGGAACACAAACTAATTTAGTAGGGGTCACCCATATTCTCATTTGAGTATCGAGGGAGTACTCTATTTGAGGCCATGGTTTGAGCTCTTCAGCAGGGGCCTCCCCTGTGATTTCTGTACCTTTCCCAGGTCTGGCATACCCATCCTTATACTGTGTCTAAAGATATTTTCCTTTATTATTCAATGCTTTGGATATAAGAGCTGGGAAGTTACAATGGAGTTAGTTCAGCCACAACTGGAGAACTGTGTATAGATCTGGATGCTGCACAGTTGGAGGGATGGGATTGCAATAGAGAGAATGCAGAGAAGAGTCACCAGGATATTGCCTGAGATGGAAAGTTTCAGCAATGGTGAGGCTGGATAACTCTTGTTCTTTTCCTGTGAGCAGAGAAACCAGAAGATAACCTGGTTGATGTCTAAAAAACAAGGTGAGAGGGATTGATAAGAATAAACATTTATCCTTAGTGGAGAGATCAGTTACCAAAAGGCATAGATTCAAGGCAAGGGACAGGTGGTTTAGAGGGGATTTCAGGATAATTTATTTCATTCAGAGGGCAGTGGGCATGTGGAATTCATTGCCTGAAAGAATAGTAGAGACAGAAACAAGATTTAAGAATTATTTAGATGAACATTTGAAATGCCGTAGAGTACAAGGATGTGGGGCATGTGCAGGAGCTGGGATTCAACTAGATAGTTGTAGTAGTCCTTAATGACTGGCATGGACAAAATGAGCTCATTCTGTGCTGTAACACTCTACGATTTCATTCAAAATGGTTAGGAAGGGATATACTGTGATGGTGCTGTGGCTTTTAAAGATATGTTTTGTCCAGGTTTCTTTGAGAGAGATTGGCGGCCAAGCATGAAGCAGTCTGAGAAGATAAACAACTTGTGAGGCCTTGCATGTTTTTATTAAAAGTTGGAACAGCCTGAGTGGGTGTGGTTAAGCTCCAGAATCGTTAACTTTAGCTTTCAGCAGAAGCTGCTCGGGTCTTGAAGAGGTGAAAGTTATTCTTTCCCTCTCTGTGTTATAGCCAAAAGCTGGGGGTTCCTTGCCTGCAACAGGAGCTGAATGTGAGAAACTGTTTTCTAAATTTGCCTTTGGTGTGTTCTATGGGATGTTACCACATTGGAACAGTTAATTGGTGATTGTTACTGTATTTATTATTCTATTAAGTTTTCCAGTTGAATCAAGTTATTCCAATTCCTTCTTTCTTTTGGTGTATTTAACTGGAATGGATGAATGAAGTGTTTTGCTTTTAAAATCTGGAAGTTTGACCAATCAAATTGCATCTGGAATACAATACCTTACATTTATCATCTTAAAAAAGGAAAAGAAAATTGGGTTCCAGATGATCTTCTGAGTATTTTGAAAGGGTTAAGTCTGGTCCATAACAATACTTCCCTGATTACTCAGGGTGCAGGTGAACTGAGAGAGTTTTAAGTGTAATCTGAGTTATCCAATCGGACTCCATGTCTATGGAGTTGCCTGCTGTTCATTATGACAAGCAAGCACTGCCTATGAATCTCAGCAGGGGGCCAATGCCTTCAGAAGATAACAGGATAGGTCCGAAAACAAAACCTAAAAATAGAAAAGAGGTCATGGCCTGACAGGGAGCACGATGGACTCTTGAGAGTCTACACATGTTTTGTATTGTTGTGGTTCAGCATAATTATAACAATTTATTCAGACATCCCTTGTATAATGGATACCAATGCCTGTGATATGATTATGATCTTTCTGTACATTCTTCCCATTCATTGTTAATTTATTTCTTCAGTCCGCACCAGGTTAAAGAACACAAATCACTTTTCAACATTCCTCCTCAATACTGGAGACATTCTTATTCTAATTAGACAGCAATACTAACATTTCAAAGTTCTTTCTGATGTTTTTCCACTTTATGTCTCTTTATTCTTTTCCATTAGTTTCCACCTGAGTTTTTGTTCTTGCTTTGTTCTTTAATTTAGTTTGTTTTTTTGTGTGTCTGCTGTTTTTCTCGACCTAAAGTCTTTCCTTTTTTGTCCTCTTTCCCTTTGACTCAATTGCTATTTATATTTCTTTCCTAAGAAACTGATCTAATCTAATCCTTGCTTCTTCAAAATCTTGAGGAAATTTGCCCAACTTTTTTTAAGCTCGAGAGAAAATAAATATTGGCTGGTGATTGAGTTGCTCTGGAATTAAAACACTTTGTGTTCTGGTATGTTGAAACTTGGTATTTTGGTTTGATTTGATTTAGACTGATGGATTCAGCATCCTCTGCCAGTAGTGAGAAGCTTGAGTGGAATGTATTAGGTCAATTTGTAATTGTAGTTTACAACTTGGTCAATGTTAGAGAAACCTGCAATGTGACAGGTATAATGGTGGCTGGTTTTAGTAATGGAGAATCACACTAAAATGGTAGGACTGCTCATGTTCCCTTTGTTTTCTGTTCTGGAACAGTATGACTTTACTGGATAACAGTGGTGTTCTGATTCAGTGAATTGTAGATTTGAGTCCACTCCTAGGCTTGAGCACATAATCTAGACTTAGATTAAACTCAGCAACACCAGGACTGATCTAAAGGTAGAGTAACAGTCCTAGCGTGGGAACTTTACTATCTTGTCCTTCATCTGCATACTTCCTCACTGTCTTTGAAGTTGGATTTGGGTGGGCTGGAGCTTAATCTAAATCATTAAGATGTTCTACTACAACCTCTTCTGTCAGGGAAAAGATACAGAAGGCTGAACACATGCACCAACAGTTTCAGGAACAGCTTCTTCCTGGTCATTATTAGACTGAACGGACTCTTTAGCCTCCAATAATGCTGATGCAATGTAACCTGTATGCCTCTGTCCACGTCTCTCTGATCTGTACATCCTTACTTGCTATGATCTGCCTGGACTGCTCATAAACAAAGCTTTTCACTGTACTTCGGTACACGTGACAATCAACCAATCAGTCAAGATGCCAACAAACTCCATATTTCTGCACCTGACGATTTGAAGCAAGTGCAAAGTGGGACAATGTAATGGTGGAACCAGACCATCTTCGTGTTGACATGACTATTGGCCAGAAGGTCACCTCAAAGTCAAATATGATACTAAAGTTGTGAACAGTCATGGAATGAACATGGTTGGCAACTAAATACAATGGCTTCCAAACTTTTTAATAGCAGAATATTTCAGTTAATCCAATACTGGATTAGCAGTCTGACAAATTAGCAACAGTGGATGCACGTCCAAGAGAGAATCTTCAAGCAGGCCAGGCTACAAATATATTAGAGACTGAGTTTCTTTCCATCTTTATACACAGCTTTTATCCTTACTTTCAACTTTTGTGTCTGCATTTTTAGCTAATAACTTTATCACTTTTTACATATGTAACTTTCAGTGCTAACTGTTATGTTTAACCCATAAAGCTGAGCTGTTGATTAATTTTGAATTCAAACATTTGTTATTTCAAAGTTGGCAACATGTTATACTACATGGTTTGGAGGTGCTGGTGGTGGACTGGGTGCATAAAGTTAAAAATCATACAACACCAGGTTATAGTCCAATAAGGTTGGACCATAACCTGATGTTGTGTGATTTTTAACGTCATGCTACAAATTAGAAGCAAATTACTGCAGATACTAGAATCTGTACTGAAAACAACAAATCCTGGAAATAACATCAGGTCAGGCAGCATAGTGCAGAGAGAGCAAGCTAACTTTTCGAGTCTAGATGAAGATTCACCTATACTTGAAATGTTAGCTTGCTCTCTCTCCATGGATGTTGCCTGACCCACTGGGATTTCCAGCATTATTTTGTTGCTGTACAAGTTCTTGGGCTTATTGACATCTGACGACACATCTGGCATGTGAGGGTGACAACTGTGTGATTATGCTGAATGCATTCTACCGCAGTGCTCAGGGGCTGCTGCATTGTCAGATGTGCCATCTTTCAGGTGAGATCTCACACAAGGTCCCACCTTCCCACTCCAGTAGATTGTTTAAAAAATACATTTTATGGCAAGATTGCAAAGAAGAGCTGGGAGTTATCCCTGGTGTCCGAGCCAATATTTATCCCACAGTCAATGTCACAAAGAACAGCCTTAGAGTCACAATCATGTTTGCGGGACTTTCCTGTACACACATTGGCTGCTGCATTTCTAACATTACAATAGTGACTACACTTCAAAGGTATTCCATCCATCTGTCATGCATGTGTCAAAGCAGAAGTGGGAGTTTTTCAGTTGTAGTTGTTTTCAGAATGTTTAAATGGTATTGTAAACAACAACATTGTAGAATTACCACAGAAATCCTCTGGCACAACCTTCTCAGTTTGACCCTTTTAACTATTATTTGGAAATTCCCAATGGTTTGACTCAGAACAACAGGTCAATTTTCATTCTTTCCAAATTCCCATCTGCTGTTCTTTGTAATTTTAACTCAAGTTTTTAACCAGCCATTCCCTTTCATCAATTTGTAAAAATGTTAGAAAGGATGAAAGTAAATGAACTAAGTTAAGAAATAGCAGAAAAATATTTTAAAAGACAAAATGAATGAAATGGAATATTTAAAGAGAAACACAAACAATAAGGAAGCTGAGGACATTGAATAAAAATGGACATGTAGCTTTTTATTAGTGGAAAGTTTATTAAAAGTATTTTCAATCAAGCTATTTAGTTTTCCATATTCCTCCCTTTGAAATTAATTCCTTTGTCACAGACTCTCTTGACACCTTAAGTTTAATATGATAATCTGTTCCAAAGCTTTCAAAATTAATAACCATCTAACAGAATATAAACAGCTAATCTTTGTGTAAATAATCTTAGCCTTGGTTGTACTGCTTTACAATTGGATTTGGCTTCGAACTGGTATCTGTGCACAATAGTAAAGCTAAGAACAATAATACAGGCACATTAAGACTTGCATTTTATTAAACTTTATACTTTTCCTGTCATCAGAGGGGTTGTATTTGACCAAGTTGACAGCCACCGTGAGGTTCAACATCACAGACGGTTCCAAGAACATCCCCACAAAGGCCAGAATTCAGAAACACAAGGAATACCCTGCACAGAATGAGCAAAGAGGTTGTAGCCTAGCAACCAGGCTCTCACAGAGGTTGAGTGCCAGATGCCAGGTGTCAGCACAACAGCCGAACGGCAGCACCATTGTCTTGGATTTGCTCAGAATGCCCAATAGGGACTTTGTAAGAGGCAGAGTCTCTGCCTGTCCATCTCTTACCAGGCTATTGACACCATTGGAAAAAGACCATTTGGAGATTCCCAAGTGGTCAATCTCAGCTACCCTGTCCTATCAGAACTTCAGTGGGCTGGTCAGTCATTAGGATCAGGTGTACAAAACCACACAATGTAAATTAGGGTCCACTATGGCCATTTCAGTCTGAGTTGTGGCTGGGATACCTGAAGAAAAACATTTCCTCAAATTTCTCAAGTCAAAGTTAACCAAAAGTGGGTGGGTGGGGTGTGGGGAGGGGGGCATCAATCCAATTCAATGCCTTAGACCTGACACATGTTGCTATTCAAGGTAGACAGTTGCCCACATCTCTTCACAATGGTCAGAAACCCCCTGAGTTATTTAATTTGTGACCTTGGGCATGATTTCGAAGACTTTTGCAGAGCATGTGCTAAATGTTCTTGGCAGGCAGATCCTGAAATTATACACTGGAACTAATGTTTCATGGATTTGATTGACTCTCTTGGGCAATTTGGGATGAGCAATAAATGCTAGTCTAGCCAATGATACCCACATCCTGCAGGTGAATAAAAAAAAAGTCAGATTTAAAATTGGCAACTGATCCAGCATCCATTGCCATTGATGGAAGAGAGTTCAAATCATCTACCACTCTTCATGTGCCGAAGTGCTTCCTCAGATCTCTCCTGAATGGTTGACCCTAATCCTTAGACAATGCCCACTAATTCTAGAATCCCCAATTTTTATTGTCTGTCTTTTCCTGTTCATACCGTGAAGACTTCTATCAGAATCATAGAATCCTCACACCGCAGAAAGAGGCCAATTGGCCCATCAAGTGTGCACTGACCCTCCAAAGAGCATCCCACCCAGACCTACCCTATCCCCATAACAATAGACAATAGATAATAGGTGCAGGAGTAGGCCATTCTGTCCTTCAAGCCAGCACCACCATTCAATATTATCATGGTTGATCATCCTCAATCAGTATCCTGTTCCTGCCTTATCCCCATAACCCTTGATTCCACTATCCTTAAGAGCTCTATCCAACTCTTTCTTGAAAGTATCCAGAGACTTGGCCTCCACAGCCTTCTGGGGCAGAGAATTCCATACACCCACCACTCTCTGGGGGAAGAAGTTTCTCCTCATCTCTGTTCTAAGTGGTCTACCCCTTATTTTTAAACTGTGTCCTCTGGTTCGGGACTTACCCATCAGCAGAAACATGCTTCCTGCCTCCAGAGTGTCCAAGCCTTTAATAATCTTATATGTCTCAATCAGATCCCCTCTCAGCCTTCTAAACTCAAGGGTATACAAGCTCAGTCGCTCCAATCTTTCAGCGTAAGATAGTCCCGCCATTCTGGGAATTGACCTCGTGAACCTACACTGCACTCCCTCAATAGCCAGAATGTCTTTCCTCAAATTTGGAGACCAAACTGCGCATAATATTCCAGGTGCGGTCTCACCAGGTCCCTGTACAGCTGCAGAAGGATCTCTTTGCTTCTATACTCAATTCCTCTTGTTATGACAAGAGGAATTAACCTGTGTTTTCCTCAACTAATCCACCTGGCCTGCACATCACACTACAGAGCATTTTAGCATGGCCAATCCACCTAGCCTGCACATCTTTGGACTGTGGGAGTAAACTGGAGTACCTGGAGGAAACCCACGCAGACACGGGGAGAATGTGCAAACTCCACACAGACCATCCGTCGAGGCTGGATTCAACCCCAAATCCCTGGCGCTGTGAGCCACCATGCTGTCCATGTGAACTTATACCATCTGCCATGATAGGATTCAAAACTCCATTTCCCAACCATTACCTCTGGGCTATTAGCCTAACAACAATACCTCTAGATCACCATATCACCCTTAACTGTCTAAATTCTAGAGAAAATGCTGGAGAAAATTTGAACATGTGAAAGAGTTACAAAGGTAACTCGAACAATGTGGCATTGAAATATTAAAGAGCAAAACAACTCCAGTGGCACCTCAATTTGCATGGCTCAGTATAGCAGTGGCTTAAAAGGAATCACACCTTCCACCTTAACAATGGGGGACAGGAATGTATTGTCTATGAAATGTTTTGTACACAGATTAAGACTTTGATGGTGACCTTGAAACTATTCTCGATTGTCAGGAAAACCCATCTGGTCCACTAATGTCCTTTAGGGAAGGAAGCATGGCACTCATCCACAAACTCCATCAACAAACACATCGACCTGGACCCAATATACCGGCCACTACAGCGGACAGCTGAAACTGACAACCGGAAGCGGCAGGGACAGGCCACTATAAATCAGATGCCTAAGGGAAAGACAACAGAACGAGGACATGCCGCAACCCAAAGGACTAGCCACACTACCACCAGCTCGGCGAACAGAACCACAGCAAGGAAACTGCCATCTTTACCTGGTTCTGGTCTACATATGACTCCAGACCCACAGCAACATGGTTTACTATTAACTGGACTCTGGGAAATTAGGGATGGGCAATAAATGCTGGGCTGGCCAGCAATACCCATATCCTGTAAAAAAAATAAAATAGTGGAATCTCTGGCAGAAAATCAACATCAACCTACATTTCAGTCTTCCATTTTCTCTGCTCCCATACTGACTTTTATGTCGCAACAGTGCTATTTAAAATGATATTACCCAAGAGAAATGGTCCTGCTCTGTATACTCATTGTTTGGAAACATTTTTGTTTACTGTAGCAGTCACTTAAAAGTTTGGAACTTTTAAAATAGATTATTCTTTCCCACTCATTTTTTTTTCCATTTTGTTTTAATTAGTTCCAGTTGACCACCAAATCAAACAATGTGTAATACATCATCACTAACAAATATTTAATATGCAAAACAGTTGAAAGAACAGGTCCAATCAATTCTCAGACCTTCATTTTTGTTTCAAAATCTCAATAATACTGTTTAAGAATGAATAAGTTGTTTTCAAATGTAATGTGCTCAGTCATTAGCATCCAATAACAAGGATGCAAAACTGTTGATATTAAATGTTAGAGAGAAATGAGAAGTATTGTGATGTCAAAAGTCAGCAAAGCCCAGTGAATCCAGCCGTGAAATCTTCTATCCTCCCTGTGGTGGGTTCCATGGTGAGGGGAGAATTTAATTGTGTGGGAGATTATGAAGTGACACATCCTCATAGAATCCCTACACTGTAGAAGCAAGCCATTGAGCCCATACCGACCCTCCAAAGGACATCCTGCCCAGTCCCATCCCCCCACCATATTCCTGTAACCCTGCATTTCCTATGATTAATTCACCTAACCTGCACATCTTTTGATTGTGGGAGGAAACCGGAGCACCCAGAGGAAACCCACACAGACACGGGGAGAATGTGCAAACTCCACACAGATAGTCACCCAAGGCGGGAATCAAACCCAGGTCTCTGGCGCTATGCGGCAGAAGTGCTGAACCACTGAGCCACCATCTTCCCAGAGAGACCCTGATAAAGGAGGAGAAAGTGAGGACTGCAGATGCTGGAGATCAGAGCTGAAAATGTGTTGCTAGAAAAGCGCAGCAGGTCAGGCAGCATTCAAGGAACAGGAGAATCAACGTTTCGGGCATAAGCCCTTCTTCAGGAATGAGGAAAGTGTGCCCAGCAGGCTAAGATAAAAGGTAGGGAGGAGGGACTTGGGGGAGGGGTGTTGGAAATGCAATAGGTGGAAGGATGTCAAGGTGAGGGTGATAGGCCAGAGTGGGGTGGGGGCGGAGAGGTCAGGAAGAAGATTGCAGGTTAGGAAGGCAGTGCTGAGTTCGAGGGATTTGACTGAGACAAGGTGGGGGGAGGGGAAATGACTCAGATTTCTCCAGTTTCCTCAGGGGTGGTGTCTATGTGTTGAATGGTAAGGAGGGCGAAAAAGGGGGAAGTCAGGGCAAAAAGGTGGGGAGTCTGGTGGCGGGGGAGGTGTGCTCATTGTCAAATGTGACAGAACTGCATGCATTGCTTCAAATGTGGCCTTGGGGGCCGTGAGAGCATGTGTTTTCCATCCCAGCTCTGTTCATTTGAAATGAGTGAGTGTCAGCACACACTCCATTAGTCTCAGGCTGTAGGATTCAGGAACAGAACTGGCACAGCTAGGATCCATCAGGGCCTGGCATGGAGCAGACTGTATCACAACCAAGTGGGATTCAGCTATGGGAACAGGTTCTGTTTCATTAATACTCAAGTGATCTGTGATCACTGTTACCACACCCTGGCAGTGCGTACCCACTACCCTGGCAGCAGACACAGCTCCTACATCCTGCAGCACTCTGGTGTACCTGGTGTGTTTGAGGGTCCAGGTGCCTTACAGGGCTGGTTATTAGGAACAAGAGGTACCCAGTGTGACCATGGCTCAAGACACAACTCTGACCGAAGCAGAATGCAGATTCGATGCTGCTCATGTCTCTACCAAGGCCATGATGGAACAGGTGATGGGGCTACTGAAGACAGCAGCTTCATTATATGTGTCAAATTGGGGAGGGCCCTCTCATTCAGCCTGGACACCATGTGCTGCATCATCCTGGTTGGTGCAGCTGATGTGCTGGATACTGAGAACCTGGGGGACTGAGAGCAGCCTTCCAAGGAGGAGGAGGAAGTGGACACTGGGGAGGAGGAAACTATCCTTGCACATGACAGAGCTGAGCTGTGCTGGCTGTTACAGACCAGACAGGACCTGACTGACACCCAGCTCCAACCAATAGGAGCTGAGTGCAGCAGATCATTGTAGACTGAAAAGTAATTGTGACCAGGGTGAGAGAATGAGGTTGAATGTGTAAGAGAGTATCAACCAGATTACCTTGATGTCCTGGGGAAGCGAGGCTTTGTGGCTGCTGTGTCATTACACTGTTGGTGAGGCAACACCCGATTGCTAACACTTGTCTGCGTGTGCAGTGACCTTCTACAATCGCACACACACCAGGAATGGTAATATTTTGGGGAATATTCAGTGAGTGACAACTTGTCTGGAACCAGGTGTGGTGGGAAGAGGTGATATAGGTGCACAGCAGCAAGTTAGAGAGGTAGGCTTGGTAAACCATGGTGAGAAAACTCACTGAGCACTCACAGAGAGAATCCCTCTGTGAACTTCGATGACAGCTTAAGACACTAAGCCAAAACATCATAAGATTCATTCCTCTGACTTTTGCTGAAATTTTAACAGCAGCAAAATCCAAAGAAACTTAAAAATTTATCTCCACATAATTCTGTCCACCTCCACTGAAGCAAATATATACAAGAAATGTATTATTGCCTTGGACATCAACCCTCTTTATCCCTTTTTAAAATTTATTTTGCTCTTGCTACCAGTAATATTTTACTAGCTATAAATTCTTCCACTGCCAAAGTAGACAAACATGATTTTTTTTTAAATGTCTGTTTTCCACACAGATATATGGGCTTGTCTGAAGCAAATACAGAAATAAAGTTTCTTCTCTTAGCAAAATAAATGTTTCTTATTTTTAAGCTCCATAATTGCTGGAAACCACACAGAGAGTGAATCAATCATCTTAATAAGCTGGATGGGTGACTTTACTTGTTATGTGCTATTACCTCTGATATTCCATTCTTAAAATAACTGTATTTCCATGGTCACACTAACTTAGCCGTGTAGCTTTGATGACAGGATTTGAAGTTGATGCAACATCTGTTTTCTATTCTGTGTAATTTCCAGTTTCAGTGTTACTGTCGTACACTGTTGTAAAAGGGCCATAGTTTCAATTACACTGAAGATGCTGAAAAACAATTACACTTCTGTAAAGAGGTCAAGACCAAATGAATTTAAACAGGTGCATTTGGTAGTCTTGTTATGATGTTGTTCGACCATTAGATTCTGCATGAGTGTGCAGTAACATTCTAATGAGGCAATGGATTTAAGTTTTATTACATAGAAATTTGTCTCTTATTAAAACCTAAGCTTTGAAATGGTGATATAATAGGATGAAAATGTGTGAATGCAAGTGTTTATTTAAATTTTTTTATTCATTATTTTAGCAGAGGTGTTAAATCAATTTGCCATAGAATGGTTAAAGCCACTACCAAAACATTAGAGAAACATTTCAGCTGAATATATTATACGTTTGCTCTTAGGTATAGTGGTACTTTAACAGATGACCAATTCTGGTACTTTGTGGTATTTTGGGATGCAATCTCTCCACCAGTGATATTCAGTAGCAGCAGTGAGGACTACTTAGAAGGTGCACTGCAGAAAATCACCAAAGGTCCTCAGACAGCACCATCCAAACACACAACCACTTCCATCTAGAAGGTCAAGGGAACAGCACCCCCTGCACGTTCCCCTCCAAGCCACTCACTATCCTGACTTGGAAATATATCCCCGTTCCTTCACTATCACTGGGTCAAAATCCTGGAATTCTTTCCTTTGGGCATTGTGGGTCAACCTACAACATATTGGCTGCAGCAAGTTAAGTAGGCCGTTCACCACCACCACTTCAAGGGCAGTTAGGGATGGGCAATAAATGCTGGCCCAGCCAGTGTTGCCTACACCCCACAAGTGGATAAAAAAACTTCTTCATCCACACAATCCAGCATGAGCAAACCTGGAAGAGGTGATGTTACAGTGGTATTTTCACTAGACTAGCAATATTATATAAAACTCTGGGAAATTGGGTTCAATCTCCTAACAGCATGATGAAAGTTTTGTTTGAAAAATCTCACCCATGAAACCTAGTGGGTTCACTAATCCCCATTATGTAAGGAAATTTGCCATCTTTACCTGGTCTGGCCTACATGTAACTCCAGGATCAGATGCAATTCTTATGTAGTTGCCCTCTGAAATGGCCCAGCAAGCCATTAAAGTCTCTTCCCTATTTCAGTGATTGAGTCCCAAAAAGCCTTTGCTCATAAGACAATCCCTCCATTGTGCTAGCGGAACTTCTCTGAACTGCCTCCAGTGAAACGATGTATTTCCTTAAATAAATGGATCAAAACTGCCGAGTACTCCACATATGGTCTCTTGTACAGTTGCAGTAAGATTTCCCTCCACTTATACTCCAACTCAGTTGAAATAAGGGCAACGTTCTATTCACCTTCCTGATTACCTTTTGCAGCTGTGTGCTAGATTTCTGTGATTCATTCCCCCAGGTTGCTTTGTGCTGCAGCTTTCCCATTCAGACAACACTCTGTTCTTTTGATCTCCCTTCCAAAATAAACAACTTCATGTTTTCCCACTTTGTGCTGCATTTGCTAACAATTTGTCCACCTACTTAACGTATCAATATCTGTTTGTATCCATCTTGCAATTTGCCTTATCCATTTATTTTTCGGCCATGTGCCAATTAGGCTACAGTCACCTCCTTATGAATATGTGGTAAACAATTGCACTGATTCCTGTGAAACTCTTGAAGCAGATCTTTCACTGCAGAGTCCTCCACTTGACAGGCTCGATTCTCCCTGAGCTGAAATAGTTTCAGGATTGCTCAGCCTTGACAAAGGACATTGTACTTCAGGAAAACGGGATGGTAACTCTGAATGGGAAGCTGGTCTGGTAATGCTTATCGGAGCCATTTGATCCAACTTGAGCTGAACAAGATTTGGAGATGCCGATGTTGAACTGGGGTGTATAAAGTTAAAAATCACACAACACCAGGTTGTAGTCCAACAGATTTAATTAGAAGCACTAGCTTTCAGAATGCTGCCCCCTCATCAGGTGGTTGTCAACCACCTGATGAAGGAGCAGTGTTCCGAAAGCTAGTGCTTCCAAATACACCTGTTGGACTATAACCTAGTGTTGTGTGATTTTTAACTTTGAGCTGAATAAAATGCTAAATTGCCATGATTGGTATCCTTGCCACTAACAGGGACTCTCTTCACAGCAACAGCGCTGTGTTGATTGTTTCTTTTTGTGGGAGAGACTAGGAGAAGAGAGTCGTAATCTCAGAGCAAGGAGTCGCACATTGAAGGCAGGGATTAGGAAGAATATTTTCCGAGGGGAGTGAATCTATGGAATGCTTTATAGTAGACAGTTGACGAGGACACATCATTCAGAATGTTCAAGGCTGAGACAGCCAGAGTTTATAATCAAAAAGGGAATAAAGGGTTATGAGGAAAAGGCAGGAAAGTGGAATTGAGGATTATCAGATCAGCTTTGATTTATTGTCACCTGTATCTAAATACAATGAAAAGCTTTGTTTATGAGCAATACATACTGATCATAGTAAGCAAAAACATGTACATCGTAGCATTAAAAAAAACTTGGACTGAGGCATACAGGTTACATCGCACAGTGCATGCACTAGGCAAGGTCAACATTAACAAGATCAGCATTATTTGAAGTTAGAGAGTCCATTCATCAGTCTAATAACAGCAAGAAAGAAGCTGTTCCTGAACCTGCGGGAGCATGTGTTCAGGCTTCTGTATCTTTTGCCTGATGGAAGAGGTTGTAGAAGAGCATCACCGGGGTGGGAGGGGTCTTTGATATTGGCAGCCTTTCTGTAGCTGTGAGCTGTATAAATGGAGTCCATGGATGGAAGATTGGTTTCTGTGATGGTCTGGGCTGTACACACACCTTTCTGTAGTTTCTTACGGTCCTGGGCAGAGCAGTTGCTATACCAGGCCATTATACACCCAGACTATATACTTTTAATGGTGCATCTGTAGAAGTTGGTGAAGGTCCTTATGGACTGGCCAAATTTCCTGAGCTGCCTGAGGAAGAAGAGGTGCTGTTGTACCTTCTTGACTGTCGCTTCTATGTGGCAAGTCCAGGACAGGTGGTCAGTTATTGTCACTCTGAGGAACTTGATGCTCTCCACCCTCTCAACCTCCGCTCCATTGATGTAGATGGGGCATGTTCTCCTCCTTTCTTTCTGAATTTGATGATCAGTTCTTTAATTTTGCTGACATTGAGAGAGAGGTTATCACTGCACCATGCTACCAAGCCCTCCACCTCCTTTCTGCATTATGACTCATTGTTGTTAGATATCGTCTCACAATGGTGTTGTTGTTAGCAAATTTGTAGATGGCATTCATTCGGAATTTGACTACACAGTAGTGAGTGTACAAGAAATACAGTAGGGGGCTGCACTGTTGTGGGGTTCCCGTGTTTAGGGTTGTCATGGAGGAGCAGAATGATGTAGCAGAATTGGTGGGCTGTATTACCGATTTCTGCTCCTGAATGTTATGGTCTTATGGTCTGATGTTCTCTGGCTGCAGTTTTCATCAACATTCCTGATGAAATTGAGGCATAGTTCTTCAAGTCACTTCAATGTTTTTTATTCTGTGCATTCGGGATTTCGTCTTCTCAGGATAGGGGTCTGGTAACACTGTTGCAACCATGTGGTTATTTACTAGCTGACCACTGCTGTCACCTTGTAATTCAAATCTGTCATGTCTCTACTTCGGATATCCCTCTATAATTGGATCCTTGCCTTCCTGATCCATACAGCACAATCAGTAGGAATAGGCGACAACCATCTCCTCCACCATAATCCTCAATACCAGTGCCCAACAAGGCTGCATACTCAGCCCCCTGCTATACTCCTTATACACTCAGGACTGTGTGGCCAAAGTCAGCCCCAACTCCGTTTACAAGACGACTGACATCACCGCCATTGTAGGTTTGATCTAAAACAATGACGAGACAGAATACAGGAGAAAGATTGAGTGCTTAGTGGCATTGTGTGAAGACAACAATCTCTCCACCAATGCCAGCAAAATTAAGGAGCTGGTCATTGACTTCAGGAAGTGGAGTAGAGGGCACTCCTGTCTGTATCAGTGGTGCTGAGGTGGAGATGGTCGAGACTTTCACGTTCCCAAGAGTCATGATCACCAACAACCTGTCCCGGTGCATCCACGTCAACGCGATGGTCAAGAAAGCACAACAATGTCTCTACTTCGCCAGGAGGCTAAGGAAATTTGACATTGACCCAAGAACTCTTATCAATGTTTATAGATGCACCACAAAAAGCATCCTATCTGACTGCATCACAGTGTGGTTTAGCAAATGCTCTTCCAAAGACCACAAGAAACTACAGAGAATCGTGAACACAGGCCAGTCCATCACACAATCCAGCCTTCCATCCATTGACTCCATCTATACTTACTGCTGCCTTGGGAAAGCAACCAACATCATCAAAGATCCCTCCTACCCCTGTTATACTCTCTTTGGCCTTCTTCCATTGGGCAGAAGATACAAACGTGTGAATACATGTATGATTAGATTCAAGATCAGCTCAGACTTCTCGGTTATCAGACTCAATTCTCAGTTATCTGACTTATAAATGGGTCATTCAAATGTTAAATCTGATTTCTCTCTCTCTGTACCTTCTCTGCGGCTGTGACACTGTCTCCTGTACTCTGTTCTGCTACGCTGATACACGTTGTATGGTAAAGCAAGCAAAACAACACTCAGCACATGTGACAATAATAAATCAATCAATTAATACCTGTTGTGTCGCATAATGGTCGCAAAGGGGTTAATATTCATGTTACATTGGCTTCACCAATTCTACTGATGTATCTCACAGTCTGTGGATGGAGACAGGGAATTCTACTCCCACTTTAGCTATGAGTATATGTATTTATACCAGCTCCCTAAGGCCTAATTATGTCCGACCAAATGTAATTGTACTTATTGCTATTAAGCTTGTTATCTAAGAACAGTGCTTGTTCTGTAGATTCTCTATGGTAGTGTATCCTTGACCACTAATCACTAGATAGGTCCAAAGCAAAGCAAAGCAAGACAGTGGAGAATTAGATAACCTTTACTCTGTAGCAGATACTGACAGATGTGGTAATTAATGGGAGAGGTAGTCATCTGGGCAATATCCCAATTATGACAATTTGAAAACAACGAACCAACACCTTGGATTTGTTTTAGGCTAAATTAATGCTGTTAAATTGTTTTGTGATAAATGTTTCATGAATGATGGCAGGAATTGCTTGGATAAATTTCTTCAAGTGCTGATAGATGAGGATTGAGGAATTTCCAGTTAAAAGAACATTCAGTATTTATTTGTTCATTGGTGCTTGGAGGATTGTTCTATTCAAGACAAAAAAACCAGAAGGAAAAGTCAGCTTGTTATTTGTTAAACTGGATGAAGGAACATGCACTGAACGTAGGTACAATAAAAGGGTGAAAGATGGAATAATTCAAACTGGCATTCTGAAAGTGTGGAAGATTTCAATGCAATACTCTGGTCACAGAAGTGAATAATGAAGTTCTATTGTCTGCCCCAGCAAGATTAGAACTGTGTCTCCCAGGCATATAGAAAATATATGTAGGTAATTTGTAACTTGGCAAAATGTGGGAATGTAACTTGAAGAACAGGCATCAATCCAGTCCATTGGAATTAAGGTGGCACAGTCAGGTACCTGTGCATAATGAATCAAGAATGCAACAGTAGTTATCGCAAGGAAACTACATTGAGGTGGGTCATTTCATGAAAAATAGAACCCACCAGGTCAATCTGTTATCTAAATTGAAGTATTAGTTTTTGTGAATCCTAATACTGCATTGAACATTTATGTTGTGTGTTTATTAAAAGACACACACTGGGCATTTCTCCATTATCATATCCTTTGCCATTTTATAGTTTTAAGAATATGTAAACAAAGCCTTGTGTTGCAATAAACTCAACTTTCTCAACTTCTACATCAATCATTAAGACAACTGATGAATTTTTTTGTATCCCCTGCATACAATGCATTACCAAGTCTGTGCATATAGCTATTTAAGACCCTCCACCAAACTTATGACTGAAACTAGAAATATAAATCAGCACCTCAATGACAGGTTCTGAAAATACAATGATTTTTAATTTCAGTCAATTCAAGCTAACCTCAACTTTTAAACAAGACGATTAGACCAATCAACTATAAGTTGTAATATTAATCATGGAGAACAAATTCTGCACTAGGGTGAATCAAGGTTCTCACAGAACAAATATTCAGAGATCTAATGCCAAGCCTTAGACATTTGTGCAATTCACTGAATCTTATACTAAATGAAGAGTAAGTTGTGTGACTATGCTTTGCCTTTAAGAGGTTATTTTGTCTTTTTATTTTTTTGAAGAGAGATTGTGAGGCAGCGGTAGTGAGCAGTCTAGTGTAAACAGCTTAAGAGGCCTTGTGTTTTTTAAAAAGGTTGGAACAAAAGAAGCAGCCTGAATGGGTGCAGACAAATAGGAGGCTGGAAGATCTCAGCAAGCCAGGCAACATCAAGAGATGGAGAAGTCAACCTTCACCACTGAAGAAGGATGAGTGTGGCCAGTTCTTACAGACCAGGATTTCTTGTTTTTTTTAGTTTTTAGTTGAGCTTTATGTAATTGCTGTTGTGGGGCTTGAAGAGGAAAGTTAGCTTTTCCCTCTCTTGGCTACAGCAAAAAGCTAGGGTTTCTCTCTGCTGCTGGGTTACCTGGGAGACAAATCTATTTTTCTGAATTTGTCTTTTTGCCAAGGGGTGTGTTTATCGGATTTTACTATTTTGTAACAGCTAATTAGTAATAGTTACTGTATGTATTATTCTGGTAAGTTTTCCAGTCAAGTTAAGTTATTCTAAGTTTTTCTTTCTTGAGCCTGCATTTTAACTATAGTTTTTAAATAAACTATATTTTGCTTGACATCAGATTGGTTGACCAATCAAATTTGCCTCCATTTCGCCAGAGCGGTGAGGAGAGAAGGAGGAGTGAAGCTGCTGGGGAGGTAAGGGCTTAATTTATATTTGGGTAGTGGCTAAACCCGAGATACTACACGTGTAGTATCTCCATCCCGCCCCCCTCCTCTAACTGGAAGGAAAAGATCCTGTAAGGTAAGGCTTTTATTTCTTATCTTTCTTTTTCATTTATTTAAGTGCATTATTTGGTTTGCTACTTATGTCATGGTGCCTATATGCACCACAACAACTGGCTATTCATCCTCCCCTTTCAGAATGCTCTGCAGCCAATCGGTGACATCCCTGACCCGAGCACCTGGGGGGCAACATACCATCCGGGAATCACATTTTCTGCCACAGAACCACCTATCTACTCCCCTCACAATAGAATCCCCTATGACTATGGCCCTACGAGTCTTTTTCTTGCCCTTCTGAACAGCAGTGCCCACCACGGTGCCATGATCTTGGCAACTGCTGTCCTACCCTGGTGAGCCATCTCCCCCAACAATATCCAAAACGGGATACCTGTTTTGGAGGGAGATGACCACAGGGGACACCTACACTGCCTTCCCACTCTTTTTCTGTCAATTTGGTCACCTATTCACTGTCTCCCTCAGCAACTCTAACCTGCGGTGTGACCAGTTCACTAAACGTGCTATCCCCGACCTCCTCAGCATCGCGGATGCTCCACAGTGAGTCCGTCCGCAGCTCCAGAGCCGCCATGTGGTCAAACAAGAGCTGCAGCTGGACACACTTTTTGCAAGTGTAAGAGTCAGGGACATCGGTCCCTGAGCTCCCACATCAAGCAAGAGTCACATGTCATGGGTCTGAGGTCCCCTGCCATTGTAAGCTTAGCTTTATATGAACTAACTAAAACCAGTGCCACGTGCTAGCCAGTGTAGAAATGAAAAAATAGGCAGGACGACCATGTGGCTTGAGGGATGGTGTAGGAGGGAGGGGTTCAGAGTTGTTGGACATTGGGACCTGTTCTGGGGGAGGTGGAACTATTACAAAATGGACAGTTTATACCTGAACCAGACTGGAACCAATGTCCTTGGGGGAGTTTTTGCTACTGCTGTTGGGGAGGTTTTAAACTAATGTGGCAGGGGACTGGGAACCAGAAGAGAAAACAAGTAGGCAGCGAGGTGGAGACTGGAGACTGTAAGAATTATGAAGATAGCATTAATAAAGGGAAGAGTAGGCAGAGAGCAGGTGAGCGCAAAAGAACTGGTGGCCTGCAAGGCATCTACTTTAATGTCAGGAGTATAGTGTGTAAGGCAGATGAACTTAGGGCTTGGATTGGTGCCTGGGAGTATGACATTATTGCCATCACAGAGACTTGGTTGAAGGAAGGGCATGATGATTGGCAACTCAATGTTCCAGGACATAGATGCTTCAGACAGGACAGGGAGGGAAGTAAAAGGGGGGAGTGGAGTTGCATTGTTGGTCAGGGATGATATCACGGCTGTGCTAAAGGAGACACTATGGCGGTCTTGGGTAGTGAGGCAATATGGGTGGAGCTAAGAAATAAGAAGGGTGCAATTACATTGTTGGGGTTACAGTGAGCGTGAGGTAGAAGAACAAATAAATAAACAGATTATGAATAGATGTAGAGGCAATAGGGTAGTGGTGATGGGAGATTTTAATTTTCCCAACATTGACTGGGATACACTTAGTGTCAGAGGTCTGGATGGGTAGAATTTGTACGAAGCATCCAGGAGAGTTTTCTAGAGCAGTATGTCAATAGTCCGACGAGGGAAGGGGCCATATTGGACCTGGTATTGGGGAACGAGCCAGGACAGGTGGTAGAAGTTGCAGTGGGGGATTTCTTTGGGAACAGTGACCACAATTCTGTAAGTTTTATAATACTCGTAGGTAAAGAAGAGAGTGGTCCTAAGGGAGAAGTACTAAACTGGGCCAAGGCCAATTATATCAAAATTAGGCAGGAGCTGGGAAATGTGGATTGTCCACAGCTATTTGAAGGGAAGTCCACATTTGAGATGTAGGAGGCTTTCAAAGATAGGTTAATGGCAGTGCAGGATAGACATGTCCCGTTGAAAGCAAAGGATAGGAAGGGCAATATGCGTGAACCATGGATGGCAGGAGAAATTGTACGACTAGCCAAGAGGAAAAGGGAAACGTACATAAGGTCTAGGCAGCTGAGAACAGAATGGGCCCTGGAGCAATATTGGAAGAGTAGGACAAGTCTTAAACGAGGAATCAAGCGGGCTAAAAGGGATCTTGAAATAGCTTTAGTGAGCAGAATTAAGGAAAATCCCAAAGCATCTTATTCTTATATAAGAAGCAAGCAGATAACTAGAGAAAGGATTGGTCCACTAAAAGATAATGAAGGTAGGCTGTGTGCCAAACCTGAGAGAATGGGTGAGGTTCTGAATGATTACTTTGCATCAATGTTCACTGAGGAGAGGAACATGATGAATCTTGAGATTAGAGATAGAAGTTTGATTAGTCTGGATCACGTTGACATAAGTAGAGATGATGTGTTGGGTATGTTAGAGGTTATTAAGGTGTACAAATCCCCAGGACTGGATGGGATCTATCCCATGTTGCTGAGGGAGGCAAGAGAGGAAATAGCTGGGGCCCTGACAGATATCTTTGTTGATTTTTCTGCTCCTCAGATGCTGCCTGAACTGCTGTGCTTTTCCAGGACCACTCTAATCTAGTATCTGGTTTCCAGCATCTGCAGTCATTGTTTTTACCTAGATATCTTTGTGGCATCCTTAAATACAGGTGAGGTGCTGGAGGACTGGAGGGTTGCTCATGTTGTCCCCCTGTACAAGAAGGGTAGTAGGGATATTCCGGGTAACTACAGACCAGTGAGTCTGACATCGATAGTAGGGAAGTTGCTGGAGAGGGTACTGAGAGATAGGATCTTTTTATATTTGGAAAGGCATGAGCTTATCGGTGATGGGCAACATGGTTTTGTGTGGGGGAAATCGTGCCTTACCAACTTGATAGAGTTCTTCGAGGAAGTGACCAAGTTGTTAGATGAAGGAAGGGCTGTTGATGTCATAAACATGGACTTTAGTAAGGCGTTTGATAAGGTTCCCCATTGTAGACTAATGGAGAAACTGAAGTCACATGGTGTGCAGGGTGTTCTAGCTCGGTGGATAAAGAACTGGTTGAGCAACAGGAGACAGAGAGTAGTAGTTGAAGGGAGTTTCTCGAAATGGAGAAAGGTGACCAGTGGTGTTCCACAGGGGTCAGTGTTGGGGACACTGTTGTTTGTAATATACATAAATGATCTGGAAGAGGGGGTATTATGGGTATGATAAGCAAGTTTGCAGATGACACAAAGATTGGTGGAGTGGCAGAAAGCATAAGGGACTGTCAGAGAATACAGGAAGATCTAGATAGACTGGAGAGTTGGGCGAAAAAGTGGCAGATGGTTTTCAATCCAGACAAACGTGAGGTGATGCATTTAGGGAAGTCTAATTCTAGGGTGTATTATACAATGAATGGAAGAGCCTTGGGAAAAGTTGATGGGCAGAGAGATCTGGGAGTGCAGGTCCATTGTACCCTGAAGGTTCCGCACAGGTGGATAGAGTGGTCAAGAAGGCATATAGTATGCTTGCCTTCATTGGACAGGGTACTGAGTATAAGATCTGGCAAGTCATGTTAAAATTGTACAAGACATTGGTTCGGCTGCATTTAGAATACTGTGTACAGTTCTGGGCACCACATTACCAAAAGGATGTGGACGCTTACGAGGATATTGCCTGGCATGGAAGGTGCAAGCTATGAAGAGAGGTTGAGTAGATTAGGTTTATTTTCACTAGCAAAAAGGAGATTTAGGGGGGACCTGATTGAGGTTTACAAAATCATGAAGGGTATAGACAGGGTGGATAGAGACAAGCTTTTTCCCAGGGTCATGCTTTCAAGGTGAGAGGTGGAAGTTTAAAGGGGATACACGTGGTAAGTACTTCACACAGAGGGTGGTAGAGGCATTTGGAATGCGTTGCCAGCAGAGGTGGTAGAGGCAAGCACGGTAGATTCATTTAAGATGTGTCTGGACAGATGCATGAGTAGGTGGGGAACAGAGGGATACAGATGCTTAGGAATTGACCGACAGGTTTAGACAGTACATTTAGATCGGCTCAGGCTTAAAGGGCCGAAGGGCCTGTTCCTGGGCTGTAAATTTTCTTTGTTCTTTGTTCTTTGCATCTGGAACACAGCAGTTTACATTGGTCTTTGATAGAGGGCCTCACCTGCACCGTGTTTGGTAAGCAGCTGCAACCTGAGTGAAGCTGGCAAACTGATGGCCAAGAGCAGCTGCCCAGTCCCCTCAGTTCCCAGCTGGAAGATTTAGACACATATTTCTATTACTTTCTAGTGAAGGTACATCTAATTTGAATACTGCTGAAAAGAGAGAGATGTTATCAATATATTTCCTAATCGACCACTTCACAGATGTTATTACACACCTCTTGAGCAGATGGGACTTGAGCCCAGGCCCCCTGAACTAGAGATGGGGCCACTACCACTGCACCAGTGATGTTGGCAAATCTTTCTGTTTTGCTCTCCTCAGGACAAATGCAAGACTGCAAATTTTCAAACAATCACAACAATTTAGGAAAAGGGTGCTGATTACCTGGCAAGTTGATTCTGATCAGCCGTGACATTGCCATAGAGAAAGCTACAGGGAACTATTGACTCTAGAAGTGACCAGCTGATTTATAAAAAGGTGCAAAGCTTGAAAATACCCCTTTTTGTTACAGGCCCTTCCATATGTCACCTTTATCAAGCATAAATGGATCATGTGACTCATTTACTTTACAATCAGTCTGCTCAGTGATATTATTACACACATCTAGAGCTCATGGGACATGAAACTTGGCATCCTGGCTCAGAGGTAGGGTCACTACCACTGCATCACAAGAGCCTAATCTCTACAAGATGTGAGGAAGATTGCTTCCACAGTCAGTAGGTTATATAGGAACTAATGGAAGTACACAGCCTTACTGAGTTGTACAGGTGGAGAGAAGTGTAATATTGAATTGTAAGATTTCAACTGAGTTGCCACAATTATGCTGCATTGTTATGGCACTGTTGAGGATTTGTCTATGGCCCCTCAGCAGGAGTTAAAGTGTGTTGGAACTTGGGCAATCTATTTCAGCTGTTCTCCAGTACTGTTTCTAACAGGCAATCATCTCTTTCACCAGTTATGAAATCTTATTAAAATACTTTCTGCAGCTATCCAAGTTTTTTTTTATTGTGGGAAACTGTGTTTTAGTAAGTTGACAATTTATTTCCAGGCAGCCCTTCCAGATCTCATGTTAAGTGGATGATTTGGTTCTGAACAAAGGCCACAGAGATCGTGTATTTTCTCAACAAATTAGTTCCACTTCAGTGAATTAGTTGTCTAGATTGTTTTTGTAGGAACTTACAATTTTACTGAAATTGTCTGATGACTCAGACAGAAAGGTTAAATGGTTCTCTCCACGTTTACAAAACAAATTTGATTTCAACAGTAGAAATAATGACAAAGAATAAGTTATTGACTTGTCAGATGTTTGTGGTATTTTTATCGCCAAGTATTTTTGTTCCCTGTGGTCCATCTTATATTTTCTACGGAATTCTAATTCAGATCCTTCACATAAATGGGTTCTGTGTCTTCATCATTAATTCCTCCAATTATATTCTGAAGAAACATTGCATAAATCACGTGTAGCAGTCTGATATTTAACTTTTTAAACATTTTTCAAAATTAGCATACACCTTTTGTTGACCTGTTCCTTCTCCCCCCCCACTGACATTGTCAAAACCACCAAATGAAAACAAAACAGCTTTTGGCAAAATACATTGGAGTCGGTGAAGGTCTTCCTGAAAATGTGTTTAGCAGCATTATTTTGGAGATTCTAAAAAAAATCAGCAGAACAAATTTCCATTTCAAGAATCTTGATATTCTCTTTTAGTTTTAGGCAAAGGGAAAATATTTTCTGACGCATCTCAAGTTTAACATCAGTGCAAGATACGTGTCAATATTTTGGTTAGTTATACGTTAGGAGGCAAATCATTTGTTGCTAAACTTATAATCGATCTGTTAAAGAACGGAAGTAGCAATTTGTTAGGAACAAGGAACAGGAATTGGCCATTCAGCCTCTCAAGCATGTTCCATCTTTCGGTGTTAACTCAGACTGAGAGTTCTATTTGGAGATTAGGAAATCTGAAAGTACAATTTCATGAATGTCCTGCAATTTTGAACTGGGAATGGTGATGAGAGAAATTTGGGCACTTATCTTCCTCCAGGAAAACAGTGGCAAAGAGCATTCTTTGGATGCGACATCCCATACACTGCATAATCCCGTCTATCCTGAAGGTCCTCTTAAACAAATTGTTGGGCCTGGAGGGATAACTAGTGCCCCTCCTTCCCCAAAACTCATGCTGATCATGGATTTGGTATTTCTCACTTTTCACCTATCAGCTTGCCCCAGGAAAGCCAGGATACTGTGGTAAATGGAAAACACAGAGCTTCATCAACACATTTAACTGTCAAAGTCACTCCCTGTGAGCAGATAGGTTGCTGATTCCTCTATTAAAACTGGAAGTGAATGGGTCTGGGTTCAGATTTTTTGCCATTTGGCCTTCCATCAACATTAAACCCATCTGTTTGGCAGAGGGAATGAAGTTCCCTCCCAGCGTTTCTGCACACAATCAGTTCTGACCTGTTTTTAGAACCATAATAAAAAGCATGTGCTCCAACTGGATGGCTAGCCTGGAGACTGGGCCTTGGGTTTTAAGTAACTCCAAGGAGACAGGTATTACTTAAATAGAGAGAGATTGCAGAAAGATTCAAGTGTCCTGGTGTGTGAATCACCAAAAAGGTTAGTGTGCAGGTTCAGCAAGTAACTAAATGTTGTTGTTTATTGCAACAGGCATGGAATATAATTGTTGGGAATCCTGTTACAGCTGTAACAGGATTGATGAGACCACATCTGACATTTTTATGTCTAAAATGAACTCAGAGCCTCATTTAACATATTAAGCTGATAAATTCAAATCCTGTAGGTGGATAGGTTGCTGGCCTGTCAGTTAAAAAACTTCATTCCATCAATCTGTTTATTATTGGTGCCTCATTGATTAATCATTGGTGCAGAAATGAACAATAGAGGTTACTAAAAGCGAAAAGCTGTTTGAAAGGAGCAAAAAAATTAAAGTTCCTGCACTCATAGCAACAGGTGTGTCAATTTTGAAAAATTCCATTAAAAAGTATATATGACAAAGTGGCAAAATAAGTTGGCAGGTGATGGCACTGGGTATGATTGAGTCCTTGCGAGCTCCTGCGTGCAGATCTAAGTTTCCTATTTCCTACAATCATTAAACTTAATAGCATACTTTAAAAAATCCCTAGCTGTGTTTTTGTTTTTGTTGCTGTTTACCAATTATTTACTTATCTATGCTATTTAACTCTGTGTATTGCTTGCAAGACAAAGCTTTTCACTCTGCCTCAGTGCACGTGACAATAAATTCAATTCAATTCCATTCAGGTCTCATTAGCATGCATGCTACAAACCAAGCTTTGCTCAAGAATTCATAAAAGTTAAGAAAATTTCTTAAGGAATGAAAAGTTTCCAAATTACCTGTGCCATAGACTCAGGTTAACAGAAAACATGAACTGGATTTCTGCACTTCAAGAAGAATTATTATTTAGTGAAGATACATAGATTCTAATTTCAATAGTTGAATAACGATGAACCGTCAACATAGAACTCTAACAGTTAAATCTCTAATCGTCCTTGAAAGCTCTCTGCACACATACAGCCAGCCTAGTTGTGGGTGGAAGGAAGAAGCTGGCTTTCTGCAGGGGAGAACATTTTACAGGGGAGACACACCACTTGTCCTTTAAGCAGTTTGAAGACTTCTGCCAATATTGTTTACACCCAGCTATCACTTAGCAACCTGGGAGGCAGTCAGACACGGCTAACCTCACACATATCTATCCATATAAACTCCTAAAGAACTCACACATTAACAAAGATGGCAAAAAAACATAAAAAATAGAAGCAGACGGTTCAGTACCTGAAATATTCTGTGCCTGTCAGCAAGATCATGACTGATCTGTTTACATTCCACACTCCATCTTTCCCTCTATATCTGATCATTCTCAGCAAATCTTTGATTCATGCCAATATGCTGCCCCTTATGTCATGAGCTTCAAACTGGATCTGGAATCTTTGAAATAGCAGCTTATCGAATGCCCTCTGTATATTCAAGAACCTTACAGCTTCTGGCTGCCTATTATCCACAGTGCAAGTTACTCGTTGAAAGAGCTCCACTAAAAGTTTAAACATGATTTCCCTTGAACAAACCCATGATATTGTGTACCGATTACCTTGTGTTTCTCTAAGTGCAGAGCTGTAATCTCTTTGATCTAATATTTTCTCTGTGACAGACCAGCTAATTGGCCCATAGTTTCTTGTTTGCTGCGTCCTTCCCTTTTTGAATAAAGGGGCTAGATTTACTAATTTCCCAGTTAACAAAACCTTTCCAAAATACAGTCAATATTTGAAACTTAATGCCAACCTCTTTTAATATCCCATGATAAAATCCATCAATCCATCCTGGACAGTTGTCAGCTCACAGCTCCATTACTTTTGCTGAGTACTTCATCTCTTGTGTCTGTAATAATGGATATCGAGCACAGTCATAGCAAAAATCAAATGAGCAACTTAAAATACAGCAAAGAACGTTGGACGCTGGAAATCAGAAACAAAAGCAGAAATTGTTGGAAAATCTCAGCAGGTCTGGCAATATCTGTGGAGAGAAATCAGGATTTGGAGGTGTCGGTGTTGGACTGGGTTGGACAAGGTCAAAAATCACACAACGCCAGGTTAGTCCAATGGGTTTTTTGAAAACCCTAGCTTTCAGAGCACTGCTCCTTCATCAGGTGCTGGTCTGATGAAGAAGCAGCTTCCTGAAAGCTTGTGTTTTCAAATAAACCTGTTGGACTATACCCTGGCATCATGTGATTTCTGACTGAGAGAAATCAGAGTTACATTTTGGGTCCAATGACCCTTCCTCAAAACTGTTCTGAAGAATAATAAATTCTGTAACCATTACATTCATATCTCAAGAGGTTGACAAATTGAACTTTGAAGGAGATTTTCATCAGAAATAATGGACCACTGTTTGTATCCAGTTTACTCAGTTCGAAAGAAGCTATAGTATTCATTGTTCTGAGATGTTGTGACATAACCCAATCTAGTGGTGACATTGAATGATTCAACTGGGGGATCAAAGGCAATCTGAGAGTTGGTATGTCAGTAGCAAAAAATGTTTGAACAATCCATTCATATCTACTTCACATATATTAATTCACTTTCTGACCAGAAAGACATCAGCTGAACTTATAATAGGTCATAACTTTCATATCCTGCTGACTGTCATTAAGGAGAAAGTGAGGTCTGCAGATGCTGGAGATCAGAGCTGAAAATGTGTTGCTGGAAAAGCGCAGCAGGTCAGGCAGCATCCAGGGAACAGGAGAATCGACATTTCGGGCATAAGCCCTTCTTCAGGAATTAAGAACTTCTTCAGGACTGTCATTAAGCCCTAACTGGTACTCAACAAGAACATCAGAGCAAACACCGAAGAAATTGAAAGGTGACAAGCAAAGCTAAAGCATGATTTCATTGACAACAACATAAAGTTAGTGAGCAAAGCAGGAGATTTCCAGGACAGTGGTGATGAGGATACATTTCCTTTTCGGATTTGAGAGGTTGATGATGATCATCCTTTATGTCGCATCAATCATGTAAAACCACATTTTCCAAATCATAGGTTTCATAGCCATTGCAAACCTTCATATCTCAGGGACTATTTCTGTACCAAGTGATAACAGAAAAGTTAGCAAGAAGTGATGAGTTTATGTTTGTTGTCGAGATGGACTATGGTGAAGTATCTGCAATAAATCTCACTTGAGAAACACTGCACAGAAAATTGGGTGAAGTCTACGCTGTATCTCCCAATTCTATGTTCACAGCCATGACAAACCAGGATACGTTTTTCCTACTCTGTGGAAAATATTTTATTTATAAATGCTATTTAGGTTTTTCTTTAGGTATCTTTTTAATTTTAGATACTTTTATGATATATATTTATAACATAAGTTATTTATTATGTGGTATAAAATATTTCTAATAAATATTATTTTTAGGTACATATTATTTTAGAGCAAAGTTTCTTCCCATTCTTGCCCACCAAGATGTCCATCAAAATAGTATTACGTACATGTTGGTTTTTGATATTTTCTCTCTCGAATGATCAGAATAAAGGCTCTTCAGGATTATATCAAATAGGCAAATTAATAGTGAACAGTTTTAGATGTAGCAAAGTGACTTACAGCACAAAGAAAAATATTTTCCCTGAAAAGTTATTGAGCAGAACAGAAGCCAAAGATAAGTAATTACTGCATGATCTAATTCTGAATGGTTCCTGATAATTGCACAAGAATATCATGCAGACAATAAGTCAATGTTGTGACAGAGTCAGCCTACATAAAGGTTAATATGGTCAGAGTTTGCAATAATAATAATGCAGAAAATTAAGAAGGGCAAAATAATGACTGCACGATAAAATGATTCAGCATGATCAGCATGAATTTAATTTACTTAATGCATTACTGTTGCTCAATAAATGGCCATCTCCTGTCAGAAAAGAGGAAACTTTTTCATTAAAGTGAACATCTGGCATCATCACTTCGCCACTAACTCATAAAATTGATTGCAAAAATACAAACCATTCAAAACAGGCCATTTGACCCTGTATTTTTTCCATGCACCCACAAACATCTTCCCAACATATTCTTCTATTAATTTCACCATTGTGAAATTATGTAACTTCCCCCTGAATTTTAAAAAAAAATTCAGTTGTTGGATGTGGGCATCACTGGCTGGGCAGGTTAACATTATTTGCTTATCTCTAGTTGCCCTTGGTAAGGTCATCATCAGCTGCCTTCTTGCACAACTGAATCAGTAATTAGCCTGAACAATTTCAAGTGCTCGGGGTTCCACTTTCTTAGCAGTGTCTGGATAAAGAGTGTGAATCAGTCAATTACAAATGCCACAGTTAGCCATGAGATATTCGGCTTGCTATTGTCTCTTCACTACATTTCCTTTCTCAGACATCAACTTTGCTTGTGTTATGATGAAGAGCTTATGCTCAAAACATCGACTTTCCTGCTCATTGGATGTTGCCTGACTGGCTGTGCTTTTCCAGCACCACACTTTTTGACTTATGTAGATTATGACAGACTACCAAAATTGCCAGAATTTTTAATCTGCTGCAATAGTCTAACACAAATGAAATGTATAAAGTTAAACTGTGTTTTCAATAGTTCCAATGAATGATGAAATTTGTTATCTCTACATTGACATTTGTAGATTTGACACTACAGTCATGACCTCAGGCCTCAAACTTGCAATCCTTAGCCACCTATGAAGAAAAGCTCCAGAAATACACACAATATCAGAAACTGCAGAGTTCAGCAAAGATTAGCTAACCAGCAGCCAAATATTCAAAGCAAGCTTCACTTTCTGCCGAAGAATGATTGAGTGAGTGTGAAGAAGTCATGACAGAACCTTTAGAAATGGGAAAATATGTTTGAGATGATATTTTAGGAATTACATACCACTGGGATCATTTTTATGGATTCTTTTCTTGTTTCTGAAAACAACGTAATTGATTGAAGGTGTGGTAAGCGTACAGTTAGTAGCTCCCAGGATATTGATGAAAATCTACAATAACAAAGGCCTCCTGTTTAACGCTCAGTTATCACAGCAGTGCCAAAGGAAAACAGATGGAATAGTTATCCCTCTCAAGTGTTGTGCTTTTTACCAATATTTCTTTCAACAAAGTATAATGGCAGTAATCAGACAAAAACTCAGAGGCAATATTAGTTATGCAACATGACTTATTAGAATCACAAATGTACAAACCCGATACCTTGCATGGAGTAAAAACCAATGGTTATCAGGCTGTGGCCTGGACAGTGGGCTTGTTCTTCACATCCCTCGCCCATTGCCCAAGGCCTGGACAGTGGGCTTGTTCTTTACATCCCTCGCCCAGTGCCCAAGGCCTGGACAGTGGGCTTGTTCTTCACATCCCTCACCCAGCGCCCAATGGTTTTTGCTAGGCTCTTACTGTCTTCTCTGCCTCCCTGAATCAGTGTAGATTTTCTTATGAGGTACTGCTGTCATTATGCTATTTTCTGTCTCTTTTATGCCATCAGACAGTTCTTCCATAGCCCTGTACACATTTTCTTTACTTACTAACTCTGTGGATATTTTAGTCAAACTACTTCTTTGTCTGATCACCTGCCTGTCTGAGGTACTTTCTGATCTTATCTTGTGTGGTTGTAGGTGTAACCGTGTTTTCTGATTCCTGTCTGCATGGCAGATTCTCATGCTGATCTGGGCAGTTGGACATCAGTTAGCTTAGTCGGCTGGATGGCTGGTTTGCAGTACATAGTGAGGCCAACAGTATAGGTTCGATTCCTGCACTGACTGAAATGACCATAGAGGATTACCTTCTCAACTTCTTCCTTAGTGATCCTCAGGTTAAGTTACCACTAGTCATCTTTCTCTAATGAGAAAGTAGCCTTATGGTCTCATAGGACTATGGTGACTTCACCTTTATTCTGAGCTAATACCTTTAAACTCTTGCTTCCCCCACTGCATGCTGGTTAATTCAGTAAAGAGAAGTGATTTCATATCAAATTCACTTTAACATTGGATATTAGTTGATATCTCCAAGATTGGCAGGGATCTAAAGTACATTGTTAGCAGAGCAGTAAGGACAGTAAGACTATAAGATATTGGAGCAGAATTAGGCCATTCACCCCATCCAGACTTCCCCGCCATTCTATCATGGAGGATATGTTTCTCAACCTCATTCTCCTGTTTTCTCGCTGTAGCCCTTACCTATCAAGAAACTATCCCTTTCCATCTTGAATACACTCAATGACCTGACTGGCTCAGACCCCTTGTATAATGAGTCCCACAGATTCACCAGCCTCTGGCTGAAGAAATTCCTCCCCATCTAAGTTCTGAAAGGTTATCTTCCTGAGGCTGTGCCTTCAGATCCTCGTCTCTCTGACTTGTGGAAACACCTTCTCCATATCCAGTGTATCCAGGCCTCTAATTTTCAATCAGATCCCCCTCCCATCCTTCTACACTCCATCAAGTGCGGATCCAGAGTCATCGACCTCTCCTGGTACGACAAGCCTTTCATCCCTGGGATTGCTCTTGTAAAGCTCCTCTGGACCCCCTCCACCACCGGCACATCTTCCCTTAGATGTGGGGCCCACAATATTCCAAATGCAGTCTGGCTAGAGCCTCAGATAGCCTCAACAGTACATTTCTGCTCTTAGATTCTAGCTGTCTTGAAATGAATGCTAACATTGTATTTACCTTCCTAACTGCCTACTAAACTACATCTTAACCTGAAGTGGATTATTGAATTCAAATTCCACCATCTGCCGGGTTGGGATTTGAAACCAGGTTCCCAGAAAATTACATAGGTCTCTGAATTAACAATCCAGTAATAATACCACTCGGTCACCACTTCCTCTTTTATATATCTTGATTGATTTAACTTTGCAAAGATTTATCACCCTGACATGCATATTTATATAGCTTCTTGCTGGAGGCTGGCCAGTTTATAAGCCTACATGAAAATTGCATAGGTGGATGTTGGACCAAATTGATCCCTGGCTTTACTAATGTATATCTCCCCCATCTCGCTTTTCAACTGTTGGTTGGACATCTTCCTGTCATGCAATGGCCAATTGACAGTGAAAAATGGTGTCCTGTATTGGTATAATAAAGGTTATCTGATGCAGGAGATTGTGAATTTAGACAACGCACTTGCCAGTCTTCTAAGGTGCATTCAAACAGCTATGTTTATTTGACAATCATAATTCAGAGAGAACCATATCATAGAAAGGCAAGACACACCACTGTCTGGTGTTATAGGACAATACTTCTGTCAGAAACAGCCCACCCGCCAAAGCATATATATATATATATATATATATCCTTAATCAATCACATATATGGTTTGTGGAAATATTAATGTCAGGCAGAGAATGGAGTGTACATTAGAATAAGTGAATTTAATAGTTAATTGAATAAGGAAAGAGAAATAAGATGAGCGAAAGAAGGATTGAGCAAGAGAGAGTATTAGAAAAAAATAGAGATAGGAAACGTTAAGAAGAATTAAAAGATAACCTTTTTTTAAGTTTTTAAAGCCTATCATAGCAGTGAAAGTGAAGCAATAAGGCTTCCTGCTTGTTTCATCAATATTACTATGTCAAAGCCATAAACCTCCTCAGTAACAGCTCTATGGGTGTATGTACACTAAGTGGAATGCAGCAGTTCAAAAAGGCAACTCACTATGACCTTTTGTGGGCAATAGATGTGATTTTATAAATGTTCTGCTTAATGAAATAATCCAGCATTTTTCCTATGACAGATGTTAAGCTAACTGGCCTATATCTTCCATCATGAAATCTAGTGACTCAGAGGGAGTGTTGCCAGATGAGCAATGGCTAACAGGAAATCAGACCGGCAGATCAAATTGAAAAGTAGAAATGTTTCACTAAACCTCTATCGAATCTTAGAGTGACCAGACTTAGAGCATTGAGTGCATTTCTGATTGTCACATTATTAAAGAATAGAGAAGCACTGGAGAGGGTGTAAAGATTTACAAACACAATACCTGACGTATGGGAATATATATCAGGAAAGAATTGACAAGTTGGGGCACTAACGCTTTGAATAAATGATGGGCGAGTGTGTCCTAATAACAGAATGAAAGGATTGAAAAGTGTAGATACAGAAAAAACTTTTTGTGAGATAGAAACCATCACATAAGATCGTCATCAAGAAATCAAATGAGTGATTTAGAAGATAATTCCTTATCTGAAAAGTGGTGTTGATATGAAACGCATTAGCACAAGGAGTTGCAGTAGTGACAATTAATGCATTTAAGGTGAATCGCGACAAACATTTGAGGAAAATGTTAATAGAGGGTTATGGTGATGGATTTAGATTAAGGAAGATAGGAAGAACCTCTAATAAAGCATCGATCCTGTCAAATGGCTGCTTCCCATGCCATGTATCCATAAAATCTTATCTAAGATGCCAACACAAAAATCAATTCACCACAGTTTGTTTGGAGTTACACAAGTTCCCAGCAATTAACATCTCCAGCAAGAGAAAATTGAACAACATCCCCTGGAAATTCAGTTATATTACATTTCAGGATCCTTCACTATCAACACCTTGGGGGCTATATCATTGACAAGAAACTGAACATGTATCCCATGGCTTGTGTGACCTAGTTTTCAAGATTTTGGTTGAATAAAGCGAAGGAGCAGCAAAATCGTGCCAACTCAGGGTGGTATCTGACTTGGAAAACAACTTGGCCAAGGATTGGTGTTCCATGTAAAGATTATATATTGCAGATACTGGAAATCAGAACTGGAAACAGAATGCTGGAGAAACCCAGCATGTCTGACAGCACCTGTGGAGAGGGAAGAACCAAGTTAACATTCTGAATGCACGGGCCCTTCTCTGGACTAAAGAGGACTATAATTTATTTTAATGCTTTTGACAAAGGAGGAGGAGGAACGAGTTGGTGAGGGTGCCCAGATCAAAATAACAAGGGAATGCTAATTGCGTTGAAGGAGCGATCGGGATGTAAAATGAGCATGAATGGTAAATCAGAAAAGGAGAAAAAAAGCCAATCTCCTGAGAGCAAGGCCAACAACACACAAACAAAAATGCTGGTGTTTGGGTAATCAAAATAGTGGATAGTTTTCAGGCTCTGTCGTCAATGGGTGCTGTAAAGTGCCTAACCAAAGAACGAGATGTTGTTCATCCAACTTCAGTAGAACACTGCAGCATGCCAAGCAAGGATGGCAATGTTTACACGGGAGCAAGATGAACTGGTAAGCAATTGCACAGTGTTGCCATGCACCTGTTACCCTTGACATTCTAGATCTTAAACATTACACCTTTAGAAGTTCCTGGTGAAGCAGACTGGATATGTTGCTGAGGGCACCTAATAGATGCTACCCACTGCTGGCACTGTGCATCAGTAATGCAGGCAGCAAATATTAAGTGATGGACTGGATGTCGACCCAGTGGAATGCTTTGACCTGGATGGTGTCAAGCTCCTTCAGTCTTATTGGAAGTGCACCCACCCAGTCAAGTGGAGAGCATTCCATCACACCTCCCATGTTTGCACTGTAATTCGTGCAGAAGCTTTGGGAAGACAGGATACCAGTTACTAATTGCAGACATCCTAGCATCTGGCTGCTCCAGGGGGGCTGTGGTGGTGATGGTGGGGGTTTGGGCACTCAACTCTGGAGGTGGGGAATATCAGAGTGCCAGGTCAAATCAGATTGGAAATTAGGTGGGTGGTTGATAGGTTAGAGGCAGTGGGTATCATTTGTTGGGCAGTGAGGGGTAGTTGAGTGATTGAGGAAAATTCTGTGATTGGGGATCAGTTCTGTAGCTAACACGGAGGTAAACTAGGCTTTAACATCTCTAGAATTTCCAGGTAAAGACTGTGAAACTCACTGAAATCTGCAATTCTAACTCTGAGACATTCACAGAGGGTCCCAGGGAAATGAGGAATTGCGCATTGGAAGTTCAAACCTGTCAGGAAATTTGCAGCGAGTCAGCACAACAGGACTTGCATGGGAGCCCAACTCAGATGCTGGATCTTATGTTCAGATTACAATGATCTGACCATTATTTTGAGTTCATCTCAGCCTCAAGAAGCCCAGCAGCTGACTGGAGGTATGAAGAGTTGAATCAGGAGTTAAGTGCCTTCACAGAACTGGTTACAGGCCAGGAGAATAAGTAATGTTTCCATCAAGCCCTTGAAAATATCCACTGATCTTTCCAACATCACAATCAGAACTTGCCTGTTGACTGCATCCCAAACTCCACTCTCATTACCCTGAGCACCTGTTTCTCCCTACCAGAGGAACCGTCTCCACCTCCACCAGTAGAGGTCCACCTCCACAGTCAGACTCTCTGACCATCACTGCTATCCCTCCTCAATTGAATCCACCATACTTCCCCTCAGGCCCTACACAATATGGAGTGTCCTCCCTGTGACCAGAGCATGCCCCCTGCATGATCAGGTTATACATCCCCACTCCACAATGAGAACCTCCCCATCCCTCTGTTGATGTCATGTGGTATCTTAGAGGATGTGTCGGGTGCACCACTCAATGAAAGAGATGTGGCTGGAATCTTAAGATGTTTTTTGTTTGTTTATTTATTTTGCATGATATGGGCATTGCTGGCTGGGCCCAGCATTTCTTGCCCGTCCCTGGTTACCCCTTGAGAAAGTGGGGGTGAGCCACAATGTCATTAGGGAGGGAGTTCCAGCATTGTGACCCAGCGACAGTGAAGAAGCAACAATATATTTCCAAAACAAGATCGTGAATGGCTTAGAGGGGAACTTGAAGGTGGTGGCATTCCCATGTATCTGTTGCCCTTGTCCTTCTAGATGGAAGTGGTCATGGGTTTGGAAGGTGCTGTCTAAGGATCTTTGGTGAATTTCTGCAGTGGTCTTGTAGATAGTCCACACTGCTGCTGCTGAGCGTCGACGGTGAAGGGAGTGGATGTTTGTGTATGTGGTGCTAATCAAGCAGGCTGCTTTGTCCTGAATGGTGTCAAACTTCTAGAGTGGTGTTGGAGCTACATGGGAGTGCAGAGTAATTTCTTTCTTCACATTATAGCATCTACATTCTAACAAATCACCCTGATCATTACATCATTATGCGATAGCTTCCTATGTCCATACTCAAGTTAATCCTTCACACTACATCTCCCACACTCGTGCCCACCACATTCACAATTCATTCCTCTCAACACTCCTATAGCAGATCTTCCTGCACTCCATGCCTGTTGCCTATTACAGGCATCCCCTTCCAGCAAGTCTCCAACAAAGAAAAAATATTAAAGAAGTTCCATAGTCAAACGCTGCTGGGGACTTATACTCCTGGGCTCAGAATTGTCTCTCCAACTCTGCATAGAATGGGCCTCCAAACTACAATCCATTGCATTGTGCATACCTTAGTATATCATGCTTGTTTGTGGATGTAGGTTTGCTCGCTGAGCTGGAAGGTTCATTTCCAGACGTTTTGTTACCATACTAGGTAACATCTTCAGTGGGCCTCAGGTGAAGCAATGCTGAAAATTCCTGTTTTCTATTTATATGTTTGGGTTTCTTTGGGCTGGTGATGTCATTTCCTGTGGTGATGTTATTTCCTGTGGTGAAGTCACTTCTGGTTCCTTTTCTCAGTGAGTGGTAGATGGGGTCTAACTCGATGTGTTTGTTGATAGAGTTCCAGTTGGAATGCCATGCTTCTAGGAATTCTCATGTGTGTCTTTGTTTGCCTTGTCTTAGGATGGATGTGTTGTTCCAGTCGAAGTGGTGTCCTT
The DNA here is from genome assembly GCF_004010195.1 of Chiloscyllium plagiosum. Taxonomy (NCBI): domain Eukaryota; kingdom Metazoa; phylum Chordata; class Chondrichthyes; order Orectolobiformes; family Hemiscylliidae; genus Chiloscyllium; species Chiloscyllium plagiosum. The sequence goes on along the minus strand of NC_057712.1, from coordinate 4,276,708 downwards.
CCTCATCTGTATGTGAGGATACTAGTGACAGAGGATCATGTATTTTTGTGGCTCGTTGGTGTTCATGTATCCTGGTGGCTAGTTTTCTGCCTGTTTGTCCAACATAGTGTTTGTTACGTCCTTGCATGGTATTTCACATGAGGTCCACTGGAGATGTTACCTAGTAAGGTAATGAAACATCTGGAAACCTTTCAGCTCAGCGAGCAAACCTACATCCAAAACCTCAACCTGAGCTACAAATCTTCTCAAAACTCGTAATGCTTGCTTGTTACTGTTAGTTTCTGTTGTATGTTTGGTTGGTCTCTTTAGGAGTGATTATCAATAGATTTTAATAGTAACCAATTTATTGTACTATGGAAATCCATCCACTTCTAAAGAAGGATGACCAACTCCATTGAAATAATGATGATTCTTCTCTTCCTCAGGTGATCTCATCACATAAGATGTCATTGTCTCAGACCTTAATCTTTTCAAACCTTTATAATACAGATTCATTGCCTTTTCTAAGAGTTTCCCTCACCTCTAACCTTCTCAATTCAACTTCAAAGTTCAAGAAGCACCATATATTTCTACCTGTATTATGCTTGGCATTGTCAGAGATGGAATGAGGATTTTCTACACTCCTCTGCAGCAATACCTCAACTGTATATAAAACAACAACAAAAACGCAGATAAGGAACAAGAACAGAAATGGCTGGAGAAACTCAGCAGGTCTGGCAGCATCTGCAGAGAGACAATAGAATTAATGTTTCAAGTCCAGTGACCCTTCAGCAGATGCTGCCAGACCTGCTGAATGTCTCCAGCCATTTCTGTTTTTGTTTCTCAATTGTACATAGTGACTCCTCAGGGAAGATGAGCTGATGTTCAGAATGTGCTGAATAATTCTCAGATGAAAGCATGCATCCTATTACTCTGTGCGTAAATTAAGGTTCAATATGTGCCAACTAGTTTTATAATTATACATTCAAAAATAACAAAATAGAAAAATGATATGTAAATCATATTTTAAAATTGGCTTGATGACCACATTACCACACGACAGATGCACCCTGAAAGGCAACTCCAGACGAATTGATGTTTTCCTGAAATTATTTTTGTGATTAAATTATTACTTGATTTGTACTGTACACATCAAAAATGGGAGAACTTGAGCATTTTCTTTTGCAAAGTAAATACACCAAAGCATTTTAGATGGCTGGAATAAATTAAACATTAAGAAGATCTGATTTGTATTAGATTTGAATTACAGCCTACAAAGAGTTATTTTCCCTTCATTTAAGTTGTAATTGCTATTTTAATGATGCCAATTTGGAAAATACTTTTTCAGCTCTACTACATAATAAAGCAATTTCAACTTATTAAATATAAATTAGGAGTAATATAGATTGCCAAAACCCCAGGGTAAAGACAGAGCTCTATATATGCTTTAATGGGTGCTTTGTTTCATTGTCAAATGTTTGAAAAATACTTTAAATATTAATTGTATCACTTGTAGATAATCAATTAAGCCGCAGTCTTTTTTTTAGATATAACATGTCGATCTATACTCAAGAAAATTTTAATCAAAAGTGACTTTGAATTTAATGTGTCTTTGTAACCCATACCAGTAAAGGTTGCCAAGAAGTAATTTGATGGGGAGGTGAGCCAAAATTAAGTTGGGAAACGATGTGCCACAGACAATCCCAGCAATTACATTCTGTGAGACAAAAATGTGACATGTGACATTGAACGAGATCTCAATTCAGTCACAGATGCTTCCCTTCTTTTTGACCACTGTCTCCATACAGGAGGTAGATCAGGGATCAGGCAAAAGTGGACTGATTTTGTTTTTTTTTGAAGAAATCTTAGCAATACCCAAACTATTTTCTTCCTTCACAATGTGCAGATGGCTAACACATTTGGGGCATCATTTTTTAATTAAGTACCTCAAAACGTATTTATCTAATCTGAAAGGATTAGTTGAACACAACTGCATTTTTGTATAATTGTTACCATATCAGTTGGAGCAGTCATGAGGGCCTGTACAATAAATGGTTGCAAGAAAAACTGTCATCTCGCTCAATTCCTGTTATAGAGCAGTGTATGTCTGCAGCCAGCGGGAAATGGCAGTCGAGAACCGCTCCACAAAATGTTGCATCACTCAGACAATCAAAATATAATGGTTATATTTTAGCATATGTCTTATATTTTCATCTGCTTCAATTTAATCGCTTAGTTCCTTTGTTTTTATTCTCATCTTTGGAGCACACAGCCTAGTTTTAGGGGTGAAACAGGTTGCCCGTGTGATGAGAGAGGAGGTGTCCATAAACGGGGGTAACTATTTTCTAGTAATCTCACACTTGTCTTTCACAATTTGTCAGTAACCAAATTTTGAAATAATTTTACCCTCATGACTGAGGAATATTTTTGCCATCCTGATGATTGTGCATTGGCAAAAAGATCAGTTGAATTTGTCATTGGAAGTTGATATCTTACAACAAAAATGTCAAACAGTGGTTTTCATAATCACAAATAATGGCTGTCACTGAGTGGAGCTGTGAATTGATACCAAAAATAAATCACCAATGTCTTCAGCAGAATTTTGCTATTGGTCAAACCCCAATGGGTTCCATTTTTAAAATGTTTGCTGCTGCGTAATATCATTTGTGAAGATGAGAGAAATTGTTAAGTTTGACCTTATAACCCATAAAATCAATATAGACGCCACTTCCACAAGATGAGGAGAGCTAAGGAAAACATGGCCCAACCCACAGAACTAATAAAGCTAAATCAAGCACACTCTTCATCGTGAAGTGTTCAAGCACCAGTAACCACAGTTCAAATTTAGAATTCTACAGCAATAAGTAAATCATGTGAGCCCAGGTGTACCTGGAGAAGGGGCACGCTGTGTCCACCAACACTCTCGAGATATTTAGGGAAAGGTGGGCACCACAGGGAGTGGAGAGCATTATTTCCCCCTCCAACTCTATTTTGATTTAATCCCTGCCCTCCCCTTCACTCTTTGATCATACAGCATTGCCCTTTGATGTGAAGGGCGCTGCTTGTCACTGGCCACTCGGGTGTTTCTTTTCTTCCTGGTGGTGGAAACTGAATAAAGATGTACACACTTGTTGTTTTTCACTGCATCCGACACCTGCACACACACAACATGGGTGCGGAGGAAAAATAAGCATTACCGCTGTTGGGCGACAGTGTGGAAAAAAGCGAAATAAAAAGAAAATTATGTGGAAATTGCCAGTCAAAAGAAGAGAGTTGAGCAAGATCTTTAAAGAGGACATTACAAATGGATATGTTGGTATACAATACTGGAAAGAGAGGTCAATGGAGAGAAAGAAAACAGTGAGAATGAGGGTTGGCGGAAATCATCTGGGAAAAATAAACATTGGCTGAATATTTCCAAGCACTGCATAACTTGGGTACTGGTGAGAAAGCCAGGAAATATTTGTAAGGTCAGCAGTGAGGAACTTCTTGATGTCAAGAACAAAATATCCTACTCTCTAAATAAGTGTTAAACTATGAGAGGAGATTCGCCCCACAGTGAGCAGCAAAAAAGTCTATTGGCAAGCTTTAGTATTCATTGACATGAGTTTATCTCACTTTGTTCAGGTAAAGTTTCTCAATCTCTGACCTGCTGGACAGGAGATAGATGGTAGCAGCTCTGAATGTGAGACTCAGAGTTCCTACCTGGTGATTCCAGCTCGTAACCTGCTCCTGCAGAAAGCAATCCCAAACAAAAGTCTCATAGACAGCAATTTCAGACACCAGTCTCAGAGACTACAATCTCAGTCACCTGCCTCAGAGTCAGGGATCACAGACAGCAGTCTCAGAGACAGCAATCTCAAACATGAGTATCAGAGATTGCAACCACAAACACCAGTCTCAGAGTCAGGAATCTCAAACACCGGTCTCAGAGACAGCAATCTAAGACACCAGTCTCAGAGACTGCAATCTCAGACAACAGTCTCAGAGACAGCAATCTCAAACACCAGTCTCAAAGTCAGGAATCTCAGAGAGCAATATCAGAGACTGCAATCTCAAACACCAGTCTCAGAGTCAGGAATCTCAGACACCAGTCTCAGAGACAGCAAACTCAGACAACAGTCTCAGAGACTGCAATCTCAGACACCAGTCTCAGAGAGAGCAATCTCAGACACCAGTCTCAGAGACAGCAATCTCAAACACCAGTCTAGAGACAGCAATTTCAAACACCAGTTTCAGAGAGTGTAATCTCAAACACCAGTCTCAAAGACAACAATCTCAGACACCAGTCTCAGAGAACTGTAAACTCAAACACCATTCTCAGAGACTACAATCTCAAACACCAGTCTCATAGACAGCAATCTTCGACACCAGTCTCAGAATCAGCACCTCAGACACCAGTCTCTGAGACTGCAATCTCAAACACCAGTCTCAGAGATTGCAATTTCAAACACCAGTCTCAGACACAGCAATCTCACACACCATTCTCAGAGACTACAATCTCAAACATCAGTCTCATAGACAGCAATCTTCGACACCAGTCTCAGAATCAGCACCTCAGACATCAGTCTCAGAGACAGCAATCTCAGACACCAGTCTCAGAGACAGCAATCTCAGACACCAGTCTCAGGGACTGCAATCTCAGACACCAGTCTCAGGGACTGCAATCTCAGACACCACTCTCAGAGACAGCAATCTCAAACACCAGTCTCAGGGACTGCAATCTCAAACACCAGTCTCAGCGACAGCAATCTCAGACACCAGTCTCATATACAGCAACCTCAAACACCAGTCCCTGAGACGGGTGTTTGGGATTGTTGTCTCTGAGATTGGTGTTTGAGATTGCAGTCTCTGAGACTGGTGTTTGAGATTACTGTCACTGAGAGTGGTGTCTGAGATTGCTATCGCTGAGAGTGGTGTCTGAGATTGTAGTCCCTGAGACTGGTGTCTGAGAGGCCTGTCTCTGAGACTGGTATCTGAAATTGCTGTCTCTGAGACTGATGTTTGAGGTTGTGGTCTATATACTGGTGTTTAAGATTTCTGTCTTTAAGATAGGTGTCAGAGATTGCAGTCTCTGAGACTAGTGTTTGAGGTTACTGGCTCTGAGACTGGTGTCTGAGGTTGCAGTCTCTGAGACAGGTGTTTGAGACAGCGGTCTCTGAGACTGGTTTTTGAGATTGCAGGCTGTGAGGCTGATGTCAGAAATTGCTGTCTCTGAGACTGGCGTTGGAGATTGCTGTGTCTGAGATTGGTGTTTGAGATGCAGATTCTGAGACTGATGTTTGACTTTGCTGTCTCTGAGTCTGGTGTTTGAGATTGCAGTCTCTGAGACTGGTGTTTGAGACTGCCTCTCTGAGACAGGTGTCTGAGACTGCAGTCTCTGAGGCTGTTGTCTGAGATTGCAGATTCTGAGACTGATGTTTGAGTTTGCTGTCTCGGAGACTGGTGTTTGAGATTGCTGTCTCTGAGGCTGGTGCTTGAGATTGCAGTCACGGAGACAGGTTTCTGAGATTGCAGTCTCTGAGACTGGTGTTTGAGATTGTAGTCCCTGAGACTGGTGTCTGAGATTGTAGTCTCTGAGACTGGTGTTTGAGATTGTAGTCCCTGAGACTGGTGTCTGGGATTGTAGTCTCTGAGACTGGTGTTTGAGGCTGCAGTCTCTGAGACTGGTGTTTCAGATTGCCTCTCTGAGACTGGTGTCAGAGATTGCGGTCTCTCAGACTGGTGTCTGAGATTTCTGTCTCTGTGACTGGTGTTTGAGATTCCTGTCTCTGAGACAGGTGTTTGTGACAGCAGTCTCTGAGATTGGTGTTGGAGATTGCTGTATCTGAGATTGGTGTTTGAGATTGCAGATTCTGAGACTGATGTTTGACTTTGCTGTCTCTGAGACAGGTATCTGAGATTGCAGTCTCTGAGACTGGTGCTTGAGATTGCAGTCACGGAGACAGGTTTCTGAGATTGCTGTCTCTGAGAGTGGTGTTTGAGAGTCTCAGAGACTGCATTCTCAAACAATAATCTCAGAGACAACAATCTCAAACTCCAGTCTCTGAGACCGTAATCTCAAACACCAGTCTCTGAGACCGTAATCTCAAACACCAGTCTCAGAGACAGCAATCTCAGACACCAGTCTCAGAGACAGCAATCTCAGACACCAGTCTCAGTGACAGTAATCTCAGACACCAGTCTCAGACATAGCAATCTCAGACACTAATCTCAGAGACAGCAATCTCAGACACCAGTCCTAGACATAGCAATCTCAGACACCAGTCTCAGAGGCAGCAATCTCAAACACCAGTCCCAGACATAGCAATCTCAGACACCAGTCTCAGAGACAGAATTCTCAAACACCAGTCTCAGAGCCAGCAAACTCAGTCACCAGTCTCAGAGACTACAATCTCAAACATCAGTCTCAAAGACTGCAATCTCTGACACCAGTCTCAGCGACAGCAATATCAGACACCAGTCTCAGAGACTGCAATCTCAAACACCAGTCTCACATACAGCAACCTCAAACACCAGTCTCTGAGACGGGTGTTTGAGATTGCTGTCTCTGAGACTGGTGTCGGAGATTTCTGTCTCTGCGATTGGTGTTTGAGATTCCTGTCTCTGAGACTGGTGTTTGAGACAGCGGTCTCTGAGACTGGTGTTGGAGATTGCTGTATCTGAGATTGGTGTTTGAGATTGCAGTCTCTGAGGCTGGTGCGTGAGATTGCAGTCACGGAGACCGGTGTCTGAGATTGTAGTCTCTGTGACGGGTGTTTGAGATTGCAGTCTCTGAGACTGCTGTCTGAGATTACAGTCTCTGAGACTGGTGTCTGTGATTGCTGTCTCTGAGACTCTCAAACACCACTCTCAGAGACACCACGCTCAAACTCCAGTCTGAGGGACTGCAATCGCAAACCCCACTGTCAGAGACAGCAATCTCAAACACCAGTCTCACATACAGCAACCTCAAACACCAGTCTCTGAGACGGGTGTCAGAGATTGCTGTCTCTGAGACTGGTGTCTGAGATTTCTGTATCTGAGACAGGTGTTTGAGACAGCGATCTCTGAGACTGGTGTTGGAGATTGCTGTATCTGAGATTGGTGTTTGAGATTGCTGTCTCTGAGACTCTCAACCACCATTCTCAGAGACAGCAATCTCAAATACCAGTCTCAGAGACAGCAATCTCAGACACCGATCTCCATGACTGCAATCTCAAGCACCAGCCCCAGAGACAGCAATCTCTGACACCAATCTTAGAGACAGCAACCTCAGAAATCAGTCTCAGAGCCAGCAATCTC